>NC_092739.1:63420751-63725393 GCF_047496795.1 Chiloscyllium punctatum | reverse complement strand
TTGTTATTTTTTTTGTTCACTTGTGGGTATCACTGGCTGGTCACCATTTATTGCTTGTCCTTAGTTACCCTTGAGAATGTGGTACTGAGCTGCCTTCTTGAACCATTGCAGTCCACATGGTTTAGCTTGACCCACAATGGCCTTAGGAAGGGAAGTGCAGGATATTGAACCAACAATGGTGAAGGAACAGCAATATATTTCCAATCAGGATTGTGAGTAGCTTGAAGGGCAAATTGCAGGAGGTAGTGTTCCCATATATCTGCTGCATTTATAATTCCAGATGCAAGTGGTATGGGTTTGAAAGGTACTGTCTTGGGATCTTTGGAATTTCTGCACTATATCTTGTAGAAAGTAGACACTGCTACCGAGTATCGATGGTAGAGGGAGTGGATGCTTGTCAATGTGGTGCCAATCAAACATCACATCCTGATGAATATAAGATTTAAGATTTCGACAAATGGGTACTTTTTTTCAGCAATAATTAAATTCCATACAAACAAATTCTTTGCATTTGTGACCTACTTATCAATTAGAATATATTCATATGCAATAACAGAAATTATTTAATACATACTCCTTAATTGAATGAGGAATGAAAATAATTTTATTTATATGATGAAATTGTTATTATTAAGTTTGACGTTGTTGCTTCTGTATAGTATTAAATACACTTTTCCAATGTTTCAATAAACTGCTTTTGTTTGTATACAACTTTGCACAACATTGTTCAAACTTGAATGTAATAACAAGCCATGACTTTAATTCTGAATGGATCATATGTTGGTAAACAAGAGGAATGACATTATTGTGTGCTTGTGACTCTACTAAAATATTATCATGATATTGTTTCAAAGTTTCTACACATTGCAAACCAACCTCTAATCCTGTATTCTTAACACACTTAGCTCCTATTATACAATAGCCCCTAGCTTTTTGTTCACACCAGTCCTTAATCCTCAGACCAGCTATGGTTTATCAAATTGATGTACCTCATGTAATACTGCTGAGCTGATAAATTACATTACAATATTGGCATTGACAATATTAATAAAAATGTAATGCTGTTATCTGGAAAATAAATGTAGATAACTAGACATTATCAGGTTGCTGTGTTTAATTGAACAACTATTACTTTTCATTTGCCATTGCATATAAAAATATCTTTGAAATTTCACCTTCAGGTCTCATCCATTCCATATTATCATAGTTTAATACCACCTTCAGTAACTACTATCAAAATCAAATTTAACATGTGTAATCCATAATTGAAAATAATTTCTTTCATATGACTATGGCAGCAGACATGCTTCTGTTCTGCAGCTAAATAAATTGGCAAGCCATCAGGTTATGTCCTTTCTTAACAGAGGTTAATGGGAAACTTATTTTCTCCATGTCATTCTGTCACAATGTAAGTTATATCTATGTTGGCAGCAACAAAAGCACTACTGAATGACAAGTTTCATTGAGTTCAATCCAATAAACTTTGAACATATGAATTAAGATCTGGAGTGACCCATTCATCCTTGTGCCTACTGTGTCATACAATGAGATCATGGCTGATCTGTTTGTGGCCTCAACTCTTGTTTGCTGCTTATCCTCAATATCCTTTGATGCCCTTGACAGTCAAGAATCTATCTAAAATAAAGAATCTATCTACCTTTGCCTTAAAAATATTTAATGATGGTATCCACCGGTCTATGTGGAAGAGAGTTCTTCAGACACACAACTCTTCGAGAGAAGGAAAAAGACTACTCATCTCCATCTTAAATATTAATTTTTAAACTGTGGTCCTTAGTTCTAGTCTCTCTCATGAAAGACAGATTAACAGCATCTCCCCCCCCTTCCACCCCCGCCGTTCAGTATACTTAAGATCTTGTGTGTCTTAATAAGATCACCTCTCATTAGAACATAGAACATAGAAGAATACAGCGCAGTACAGGCCTTTCGGCCCTCGATGTTGCGCCGATCAAAGCCCACCTAACCTACACTAACCCACTATCCTCCATATACCTATCTAATGCCCGCTTAAATACCCATAAAGAGGGAGAGTCCACTACTGCTACTGGCAGGGCATTCCATGAACTTACGACTCGCTGAGTGAAGAACCTACCCCTAACATCAGTCCTATATCTACCCCCCCTTAATTTAAAGCTATGCCCCCTTGTAATAGCTGACTCCATACGTGGAAAAAGGTTCTCACTGTCAACCCTATCTAACCCTCTAATCATCTTGTACACCTCTATCAAGTCACCCCTAAACCTTCTTTTCTCCAATGAAAACAACCCCAAGTGCCTCAGCCTTTCCTCATAGGATCTTCCTACCATACCAGGCAACATCCTGGTAAACTTCCTCTGCACCCGTTCCAGTGCCTCCACATCCTTCCTATAGTATGGCGACCAAAACTGCACACAATATTCCAGATGCGGCCGCACCAGAGTCTTATACAACTGCAGCATGACCTCAGGACTCCGGAACTCAATTCCTCTACCAATAAAAGCCAGTACGCCATATGCCTTCTTCACTGCACTATTTACCTGGTTGGCAACTTTCAGAGATCTGTGTACATGGACACCAAGATCCCTCTGCTCTTCCACACTACCAAGTAGTCTACCATTCGCCCAGTAATCCATCTTTTTATTACTCTTACCAAAGTGAATCACCTCACACTTAGCTACATTGAACTCCATTTGCCACCTTTCTGCCCAGCTCTGCAGCTTCTCTATATCCCGCTGTAACCTGCCATATCCTTCCTCTCTGTCTACAACTCCTCTGACTTTCGTATCATCCGCAAACTTGCTCACCCAACCTTCTAACCCTTCCTCCAGGTCATTTATAAAAATGACAAACAGCAATGGTCCCAAAACAGATCCTTGCGGAACACCGCTAGTGACGGCACTCCAAGATGAACCTTTCCATCAACTACTACCCTCTGTCTTCTTCCAGCCAGCCAATTCCTAATCCAAACCTCCAACTCACCCTCAATGCCATATCTCTGTATTTTCTGCAGTAGCCTACCATGGGGGACCTTATCAAACGCCTTACTAAAATCCATATATACCACATCTACCGCTTTCCCCTCATCTACCTCCTTAGTCACCTTCTCAAAGAATTCAATAAGGTTTGTGAGGCACGACCTGCCCTTCACAAAACCATGCTGACTATCCTTGATCACATCATTCTTATCCAGATGTGCATAAAACCTATCCCTTACAATTCTCTCTAAGACTTTGCCCACAACAGAAGTGAGACTCACTGGCCTATAGTTACTAGGATTATCCCTACTCCCCTTCTTGAACAAGGGAACCACGTTTGCTAGCCTCCAGTCCTCTGGCACTAATTCTGTAGACAAAGAGGACACAAAAATCAAGGCCAATGGCTCTGCAATCTCCTCCCTTGCTTCCCAGAGAATCCTAGGATAAATGCCATCAGGCCCAGGGGACTTATCTATTTTCACCCTTGCCAGAATTTCCAACACCTCTTCTCTACATATCTCAAAGCCATCCATTCTACTTATTCGTGCCTCAGTATTCATATCGACAACAATGTCCTGTTCCTGAGTGAATACTGACGAAAAGTATTCATTCAGTGCTTCCCCAATCTCTTCAGCCTCCACACGCAACTTCCCATTACTATCCTTGCTTGGACCTATTCCTTCCCTAGTCATTCTTTTATTCCTAACATACCTATAGAAAGCCTTAAGGTTTTCCCTAATCCTACCAACTAAGGACCTTTCATGTCCCCTCCTTGCTGCTCTTAGCTCTCTCTTCAGGTCCTTCCGGGCTACCTTATAACTCTCAATCGCCCCTATTGAACCTTCACGCCTCATCTTTACAAAGGCCGCCCTCTTCCATTTAACAAGGGATTCCAACTCCTTATTAAACCACGGCTCCCTCACACGACCCTTTCCTCCCTGCCTGATAGGTATGTACTTATCAAGGACACTCAATAGTTGCTCCTTGAACAACTTCCACATATCAATTACGCTCTTGCCTTGGAATCTACTTTTCCAATCCACACATCCTAAGTCATGCCTCAACGCATCATAATTTCCCTGCCCCCAGCTATAACTCTTGCCCTGTAGTACACACTTATCCCTCTCCATCACTAGAGTAAAAATCACCGAATTGTGGTCACTGTCCCCAAAGTGCTCACCTACCTCTAGTTCTAATACCTGGCTTGGTTCGTTACCCAGAACCAAATCCAGTATGGCCTCACCTCTTGTTGGCTTATCTACATATTGTGTCAGGAAACTCTCCTGCACACATTGCACAAACACTGACCCACCTAACGAACTTGAGCTATAGCTTTCCCAATCAATATCAGGAAAGTTAAAGTCTCCCATAACAATCACCCTATTACTGTCACTCTTCTCCTGAATCATCTTCGCAATCCTTTCTTCAACGATTCTAGGACTATTAGGAGGCCTGTAAAAGACTCCTAACAGGGTGACCTCAACTCTCCTATTCCTAATCTCAACCCAAACTACCTCAGATGGCAAATCTTCGTCCATCTTCCTTTCCACCGCTGTAATACTATCTTTGACAAGCAAAGCCACACCCCCCCCCTTTTTTACCCCCACCTCTGACCCTGCTAAAACATTTAAACCCTGGAACCTGCAACAGCCAATCCTGTCCCTGATCTAGCCACGTCTCCGTAATAGCCACAACATCGAAGTCCCAGGTACCAACCCACGCTGCGAGTTCACCTACCTTATTTCGTATACTTCTGGCATTAAAGTATACACACTTCAAGCCACTCTTCTGTTTACAGGCACCCTCCTTTAAGATTGATGCCACATTCCTAACCTCCCTACACTCCAGGTCCTGCACCCTAAAGCTACAGTCTGGGTTCCCATGCCCCTGCAGAGTTAGTTTAAACCCCCCCCCAAGAGCACTAGCAAACCTCCCCCCAAAGGATACTGGTGCCCCTCAGGTTCAGGTGCAGACCATCCTGTTTATAGAGGTCCCACCTTCCCCAGAAAGAACCCCAGTTATCCAAGTACCGAAATCCCTCCCTCCTGCACCATCCCTGTAGCCACGCATTTAACTGTTCTCTCTCCCTATTCCTCGACTCTCTATCACATGGCACGGGTAACAAACCAGAGACAACAACTCTGTTCGTTCTAACTCTGAGCTTCCAACCTAGCTCCCTAAAAGCCTGTCTAACATCCTCAGCACTCCTCCTACCTATGTCATTGGTGCCAATATGGACCATGACTTCAGGCTGCTCCCCCTCCCCCTTAAGGACCCGGAAAACACGATCAGAGACATCACGTACCCTTGCACCTGGGAGGCAACATACCAAACGTGAGTCTCTCTCGTTCCCACAAAACCGCCTATCTGTGCCCCGAACTATCGAGTCCCCAATTATTATTGCTCTGCTCTTCTCCACCCTTCCCTTCTGAGTAGCGGGGACAGGCTCCGTGCCAGAGGCCTGAGCCCCGTTACTTACCCCTGGTAAGTCGCCCCCCCCACAAGTATCCAAAACGGTATACTTGTTCTTGAGGGGAACGACCACAGGGGGTCCTTGCACTGGCTGCTTCCTCCCAGTCCCCCTCACTGTCACCCATCTATCTGCCATCTTTGGAGTTACTACTTCCCTATAGCTCCGATCTATGACCCCCTCTGCCTCCCGAATGATCCGAAGTTCATCCAACTCCAGCTCCAGTTCCCTAACATGGTCTTGGAGGAGCTGGAGATGGGTGCACTTCCTGCAAGTGTAATCAGCAGGGACGTCCATGGCATCCCTCACCTCATACATGTTGCAGGAGGAACATTGCACTGCCTTCACTGCCATCCCTCTAAAGCTAACCTTTATTTTAAAACAAAACTGGGTCTAAAGAATACAACAAGCAAAATTCAGCACTTACCTACTTACCACAACGGATCTTATTATTAGGTTAGAGGAGGAGGGCGGGTGGGAGGCACTACCTCCGTAGTGCCTCGGGTTCTTCAGCTGCGCGCTTTTAAAGGGGAAACAACCCTACCCAGGTAAGCTTACGCTCTACCTGCTTCTGGGTCTCGGCTGCCTCTCTGGTCGTCGTCACTTCCCCCTGCTGCTCCCGCTCTTTCTGTGAAGAGAGAGTGAAAAAAAAAACACCGCTGCCCACTACCGGTAAGTACTTTTAAAACAAACAGTCTTACCTTAGCTGCTGCTCTCACTCAAAATGACCGTTAGCATCGAAGGGTGAGTATTGATGCAGCACAAAGCTGTCCAACTTTCTTCATAAGATTTTCTGATTAGTAAGGGTTCAAAGATAACAGGAAAAAGACAGGACAAAGCACCTGGAATCAATGTAGGCACTGGAAAAGATACTGGCAGAAGCAACTTTGTCAACCCTGCACAGTCCTAACATTTGGGGGCTAGTACCAAAATTGGCAAGTTGTCTCACAGACCAGTCAAACAAGAATCTGACGAAGTCATATCACAGAATCATACCTATCAGGAATGTCCCAGACAAAACCAACACCAGCCCAGGATATTTCATGTCCCACTGGCAATAGACCAGATTGCATACATTTGAGAGGGAGTTGTCCTGCGAGTCCTCAACATTGACTCTGAACCCCACGAAGTTTCATGGCTTCTTGTTAAACATGGACAAGGAAACCTTCTGCTGATTACTGTCTACGGTCCTCTCTTGGCTGATGAATCAGTGCTCCTCCATCTTGAATAACACTTTGAGAAAGCACTGAAGGTGGCAATGGTGAGAGATTTCAACGTCCACCACCAAGAGTGGTAAAAAAGCAAAAAGCAGGACAACATGGACAATCGCCCTATCAGTCTATTCTCGATTGTCAGTAAAATGACGGAGCATGTCATCAACAGTGTTGCCTGAGTAGTAACCTGCTCAGTGACACCCAGTTGGGGTTTTGCCAGGGCCACTCAGCTCCTGATTTCATACAGGGACAAAAGAGATTAGAAGTTTCCCATTAACCTCTGTTAAGAAAGGACATAACCTGATGGCTTGCCAATTTATTTAGCTGCAGAACAGAAGTATGTCTGCTGCCATAGTCATATGACCAGAAACCCAACTGGATTCATCACATTAACATAGTGGCTGCAAGACTGGGCCAATGGTGAGATTAGAGTGACAGTCCTTGACAGCAAGGCTGCCATAGTCATATGACCAGAAACCCAACTGGATTCATCACATTAACATAGTGGCTGCAAGACTGGGCCAATGGTGAGATTAGAGTGACAGTCCTTGACAGCAAGGCTGTATTCAACTGAGTGTGACACCAAGGAACACTTGCAAAACTGGAATCAATGGGCATCAGGGGACAAACTATCTGCTGATTGGAGTTAGACCTGGCACATAGGAAGATGTTTGTCATTGTAGGAGATCAGTCACCTCAGCTCCATGACATCACTGCAGGAATTCTTCAAGGTAGTGTTCTCGGCCCTACGAACTTCAACTGAATCACCCGTGACAGCTCTCCATCATAAGGTTCGAAGTGGAGATGTCTGCCAATGATTACACAATGTCCAGCAACATTCATGACTCCTCAGATACTGAAGAAGTCCATGTTCAAATGCCACAAAATTTGTACAATATTCAGCCTTGGGCTGACACAAGGTAAATAGCTTTCATGCCACACAAATGACAGGCAATGATCATCCCCAATAAGTGACAATCTAACCATCGCCCCTTGACATTCAATAGTATTGCCATCACTGAATCCCCCACTATTAACATCCTGGGGATTACAATTGACCAGAAACCCAACTGGATTCATCACATTAACATAGTGACTGCAAGACTGGGCCAATGGTGAGGAATACTGGAGTAAGCAACTTACCTCTTGATTCCCAAAACCTGTCCATTATTTACAAGTCAGGAGTAGGATGAAATATTCCCCAATTGCTTGGATGAGTGCACCTTCAACAACACTAAAGAAGGCTGATACCATCCAGGACAAAGCAGCAGATGTGGTTGACACCACATCATAAGCATCCGCTCCCTTCACCATCGATGATCAGGAGCAGCAGTGTGTTCTAGCTACAAAATACACTGCAGAAATTCACCAAAGGCAGCACCTTTCAAACCCATTCACTTCCATCTAGAAAGACAAGAGCAGCAGATACATGGGAACACTACCACCTATATGATCTGTCCAAGCCAAACCTGGTGGAGAAGATTCAATGGTCTGAATGGCCTTATTGCTCCTGTATAACAGGGATCATGAATGAACATTATTCAAACTGTTTCAAATGTGTTTATAATGCTCTTTAATAAGGCAACCAAAAAATGTGTGTTGTACTTCAGATAGGTCTCACTAGTACCCTGTATAACTCTAACTAAACGCCTCTAGTATTAGATTCCTTTCACCTAACAATAAGCAGCAATGCCCATTGATGACTTGCTGTTCCTGCAGACTAACATTTCATAATTCTTGTATCATATCATCACATTCTTTATTGAAGTAAAGCCCTGATTTTCCATTCTTCATTCCAAAATGGACATGTTTATATTTTCCCACATTACCTATTTGTATCTATTTTATTGCTGTCCAATCTCTTAACTTCACAATATCCCATTGTGGACTCTTTACCTCCTCTTGGCAACTTACCTAAATTGGTGTCAATCATTGATATAACTTATAAATCATTGATTTCTCATCAGTAATCTCTGTGGCACACCAATCATCACATTTTGCCAACCCAAATGTGACCCATTTTTGCGTTTGCTTCCTGTTAGCTCACCAATTCTCTATCCATGCTAACATATTGCCCCTCATACCAGAAACTCTTATCCTCTGTGGTAATTTTTGAGTGACACCTCAATAAATGCCTTCTGGAAATTTAAGTATACCACCTCCACAAGTCCACAGTGCTTGTTACCTCCTCAAAAAAAAAGCTAATACATTATTCAAACATGATTACTCTTCACAAAACCATGTTGACTCTGCATGTTTACATTAAGATGTTCCAAGTGCCCTGTCATAACCTCTTTATTAATGGATTCAGCAATTTTTCCATTTCTTATGGCAAATAGCCAAACAGCTGGCCTATGGATTTCTGCTTGCATTTCCTTTGTTCCTTGAATAGTGGAGTTACATTCTTGACTTTCCAATCTGAAAAGTCCTTTCAAAAATCTCGGGAAATTTAAAATCAACACCTCCAGTATCTCAGCAGCCGCGTCTTTCAAGGCCCTGGGATGAAGTCAGTAAAGAACTGTACACTTCCCAAAGTGGAATTTACAAAATATTGTATGGATTGACTGTCTGCATTGACTGCCGACCAGTTGAGTATTTCTTGAATAAAATAGAATGTATCTGTCAATATAACTCTGGCAATACAAATTCATCCCATAGACTTATATATGTGTATGCATGCGAAAGAGAGAGAGAGAGAAAGAGAGAGAGTAAGTGTGTGCTTGTAAGTGTGAGTTCATTTGAGAGAGTGCGTATTTGTGTGTGTGCAAGCTTGGTAACGAGTGCGTGAGTGTGATGGGATATAAGCCTGTGAGAGGGTGTGTGCGTTGGTATGTATGTGTACTTCAATGAAAAACAGCATGTGCATGAGAAAGTGTCCATGTGTGTGTGTGTGTTTGTGTGTGTATGTGTGTGTGTATGTATGTGAGACAGAGGTGAGCCCAAGGTCCCAGTTGAGGACATTCCCATGGGTACCGAACTTAGCTATCACCCTCTGCTTGGCCACTTTGTGTTGTTGCCTGTCTCGAAGTTTGCCTTGGAGGATGGTCACTCAAAGAAGCGAGGCTGAATGTTCATGACCAGTGAAGTGTTCCACAACTGGGAGGGAACACTCATGGAGTCATAGAGTCATAGAGATATACAGAATGGAAACAGACCCTTCGGTCCAACCCACATCTGGTATGCTTGCCTTCATTGGTCAGAGCATTGAGTATTGGAGTTGGGACAGCAACGCATAGTGCTACAGGACATTGGTGAGGCTACTTTTGGAGTATTGTTTACGGTTCTGATCACCCTTCTGTAGGAAGGATAAATTAGAAATGTGCAGAAAATCTTTATAAGGATGTTCCTGGGACTGAAGGGTTGTGTTATAAAGAGTGGCTGGAGAGCCAGGGACTTATTTTACTGGAGTGTAGGAGGATAAGGGTTGACCTTATGGAGATTTACAGAATCATGAGAAACATAGATAAGGTGAACATCCAAGGTCTATTCCCCAGAGTAGGGGCATCCAAAACTAGAGGGCATAATTTAAAGATGAGAAGAGGAAGGTTTAAAAGGGACCTGAGGAGCAACTTCTTCACACAGTGGGTGATGTGTACTTGCTGGAGGATGTGATAGGCCTAGGTACAGTTACAACTTAAACATTTGAGCAGGTACGTGAATACGAAAGGTTTAGAGACAATTGGGTCAAATGCGTGCAACTGGAACTAGTTTAGTTTGGGAAACCTGCTCTGCATGGAAGAATTGGAATGAAAGGTCTATTTCTGTCTCTATGACTCTATGACAGCTATCTTGACAGTTCTCTTGATAACTGTTTTGACAGTTCCATCAGTTCTTTCATATTTTATACTCATTCCTGCTTAATATTAAAAATTCAAAAAGTGTTTTCACATTTTCTAAAAGAGCATCAGACCACTTCCTGAATACAGTGTGGAACCACACACACAAAAAAAATGTACCTTACATCTCCAAAACAGTACTTCTCTAATTCACTATAATGAGTTTAGATATTTTGACCAGGGTCTAAAATGTACAAGTCATGTTTTGGGCAGTCCATGAGTAAAACATGCATTTGATTGAGGCAGCTGGACTTCCATGGACCACATGTTGGCAAACTGGAACAAACCACCCCTCCCCCACTCCAAAATGGTAGATGTGGGGATATGAGTTTGGAGGTAGATTGTCTGGATTTGGATAGTGGGTGTCATTTCAGTTATATCCAATGTCACAGCAGAAACTGCTTGAAATGAAATGTCAAAGATTAAGTTGCTGGAATGGAAAAGAAAGGCAGAGATCAACAAAATAAGACAAAAAAGGGCCTAAATTAATTAGACAGAAAATTTAGTAAACAGATCAACTAATCAGCAGGACCCCTTCAAGAAGGAGATAAATGTATTCGTATTGGAGATAAGTCAAAGAGCACATCTACATGGAATAATAGAGATTAAATCAAAAGGTTAATGCTAAACTGGCCCATAAAAAGAAGGCACTGGATCAAATTACAACCGGTAATATTAACGATAATCACAATGAATATATTGAGAATTGTGGGAAAATGAAAAGGAACCTCAGAAAGCCATTTGAAAATGTCATTTGAAGAAAAGTTATTTCATAATATAAAGGCAGCAGTAATAGTTTTATCAGAATTCAAAACATTAGTGTTAGAGAAGTTAGAAGCACTTGAAAATGATAAGACTTAGATTTTGATATTATTTTTTAGATTTAGATTTAGATTTTATTGTCATGTGTACTCAAGTACAGGAATACAGGAGAACAAAAATAGACTTTTCGGCATAAGTGGTCCATGCCAATGCTTTCCCTCTACATGCAAAGTGTCCTAATAATGTGCACTCACCGTGCTTCTATACATGCAACTTCATTTAAATCACAATCAAGTCATCAATATATACGGTAAAGCAGAATAGTGTTACAAAACAAGAGATGTTTTTCTGCTATAAGTTTGATAACCTGATGAGGACCCACCTTGCTGGGACTCGCTCATTTCTTCCATTATCACAATCTTATTGCACCAATTAATAATACTAAATACTCAAAATGACCAACAGAACACTGGCAGACAGCGTGGTGGGGCATGAAGGGAATTGCTATCACACTGCAATAATAGCCTGACATCTTACATTATATTTCATTATTCCCTGCCATGTTAAATATGTGTCATTTCTATGCAAAAGGCAACTAACATTGTGAGGCTATTGGAATAGTTCATTGTTGGACCGATTTTAAAGTCAGTACATTTAATGGAGGGCCCACATCTCTCAAGCTATGGACGTCTGGAATTTTACAACTTTGCTTTGCAACTTCTTGAAGTCAAGTTGACATCCTTCCCCATTTAGAAACTCCAGGATCTATAACATCCCATTGTCCCTATGGATACAATCACTGCCCGCAAAACTATTCCATTTGACCAGTAAGAAATCTGGAATGTTGTCAAGATCAGTTGTTCAGTTGATTAAGCAGCAAATACTTTACCTTGACAAACTTTGGTTGTAATTCTGCTTTGGAAAATACAATTAGGTTTTCGGAAATGGCTTATCTCAACTCCCTTTTCTCATTAATTTTGACATATATCTTCAACAGAAATCCAGGTTTTATTTGGGAATATTTATTTTCTACACTTCTTTCACTCAACAACATTCCTGCTAAAAATTATGAAAGGTTGCTCAATGTGTTAGAGGTGATGCACTTTAGATTAGATTCCCTACAATGTGGAAACAGGCCCTTCGGCCCAACCAGTCCACACCGATCCTCCGAAGAGCAACCCACCCAGACCCATTTCCCTCTGACTAATGCACCTAACACTATGGGCAATTTAACATGGACAATTCACCTGATCTGCACATCTTTGGACTGTTGGAGGAAATCCATGCAGACACGGGGAGAATGTGCAAACTCCACACAGACAGTTGCCCAAGGATGGAATCGAATCTGGGACTCTGGTGCTGTGAGGCAGCAGTGCTAACCACTGAGCCACCCTGAAAAAAACACACAGCTCTTTTGCAAGTAACTGCCTGCAACACTTCACCAGTAACTGTGGTAGCAGTAGGATTTAAGCCCATGACAAGTTAGAGACTGGAGCTTGAATCTAATGCCTTAGACCACTCAGCACAAGCCACTGGCAAGGTAAATATTATTGATTAGCACTTGAAAGGGAAAGTGAGCTTTCCAATCTAGGTAGAAACCCGAGTAAAATTTTAACCCATTGATCTCTATTGGTTCTTGACATAGTGATTTTCTAGCTTGTTCCTTTTCCATTGTGCATAAAGGTATTATTGATGTGAATAATGTAATTTTTATTTAGTTTACAATTAGGTGACAAATGTCTTCAGCAACTGGAAATTTTTAAAAAATTAAATAACTAAATCATCTAAAAGTTAAAGATAAGGACATTATGTTTTTGCAACATAATATTTGGAAGGTGATAAGGCTGATTGTTTTACTTAACAAATTTGATAATTTCAGATTTTATTATTTTGATGGTGAAGAAATATTGATCTACCTTAAGATGATAAAGCACCAGCTTTCACATAGATTCTATAGCCTCAGTATATTGATTCAGGGTTGAGGAAATATTGATAAAAGAAGGAAATATCTTACAGTGTAATATGACTGCAGCATAGTTAAAATAGTTTTGGATTTTGTTACCTGTTGGAAATGCAGCAACCACTTTATGCACATCATTGTTCTACAGTTAAAATAATGAACAGATATTTTAGTTGATGTGTAAGTGTCAATTGTGGCATTAGGAAACATTCCCTGCTTATCTAAACCTTCACTGCATGATCATGCACAAAATTCTATTCACCCATTACCTGTTTGTTCCCTTAAATGGCGGCAGTGACATTGCAATGGTAGCAGTATTGGTGAGAGTGAGATAAAGTATTTGGATATTTATTTATGCCCTGAACACAGGGATTTGTGTTAGGTGGTAGATGTGTAATGGGAGTGCCATACACTAAGCAACATTGGAGCCCATTGAAGCAATCTGTCCAAGATGTCACATAAAGATGGGCTCACTCATTTTGATTACCAATACCAGTGGCCGTTTTGTGATTCTGTTGACACGTCCTTGAGTTCAGATGTTGGAAATTAGCCTACCTGTTCCCAATCCATTCTGCAGATTATCCCTAAGAGCGTAACATCACCATTAAAACTGTGACATCTGTGTTCTTGTCCACTCCCGCTACAAAGATCTCTAGCATCATATCTGTGACCCTGAAGATATCTGAGTTCAATTTTCCCGGTTTTACATTGCAGTACTAGTGCTTAGCAGCATTATTCTGAGTCAGTGTAGCTTCTTTCAAGAAAGACAGACTGCCTTTAAAACAGAAGGCTGACTCCATCACATGCAATGAGCATATGTTATCCCATTTCCTGCTGAGTGCAGATGCAGTTGTGGAAAGGAATTGACAGCACCTAATTTGGGTGTGGCCACCCTCTACCAGAACCAGCACAGACAGATCCCAAATTTTGACTTTCACACTCAGTAAAAGCATGGAACAAGTTTTATCCTTTAACATAAAAAGTGATACTTATAAACTTTTCAACTGATTTTTTCAGGCTGTGTGGTGTTATGTAGGGAACGTAGGAATTTTTAGGCCCTCAAACCTGTTCAACCATTCAGTGAGCTCACAGGTGATCTGTGACCTAACTCCATATACCTGTCTTTGACCCATATCCCATAATACTTTTGCTTAACAAACATTTTTGTATCTCAGATTTAAAATTAGCAATTAATCCAGCATCCACTGCCATTTGTGGAAGAGACTTCCAAACATCTACCACCCTTTGTAAGGAATTGGATTGGAATTTGAATTTATTGTCATGTACACTGAGGCACAGTGAAAAGCTTTGTTTTGTGAGCAATACAAGCAGATCCCAGAATTAAGTAGCAGAGATAAGTAAGTAATACATAAACAGCAGCAAAAACAAAAACAGGTACAGGCGAATGTTAAGGGTTTGTCAGTCCATTCAGTATTCTAACAACAGTCAGGTAGAAACTGTTCCAAAACCGGCTGGTGTATTTGTTCAGGCTTCTGTACCTTCTTCCCAATGTTAGACGTTGTAGAAACACTTGCCAGGGTGGGATGGATCTTTGAGAATGCTGGCGGCCTTTCCTTAACAGTGGGCATGGTAGATGGATTCTGTAGACAGAAGGTTGGCCTTTGTGGTCGTCCGAGCTGAGTTCACCACTCTCTGTAACCGTCTCCGATCTTGAATGGAACAGCTGCCATACCAGGTAGTGATACATCCAGACAGAATTCTATTGATGACGCACCTATAAAGGTTGGCGAGGGTATTCACCATCATGCCAAATTTCCACAGGTGCCTGAGGAAGAAGAGACATTGTTGGGCTTTTGTAACCAGTGTGTCCTCATGACGAGTCCAAGAAAGCTTGTTGTAGATGACCACTCCAGGAGCTTGACTCTCTCCACTCCTTCCACCTCTGTGCTGTTAATGTGTAGGGAAGGGCATGAATAACATCTTGCCGAAAGTCGCTAATGAGTTCCTTGGTTTTGCCAGCACTGAGAGCTAGGTTGCTCTCAGTGCACCATTTTTCCAGGTCTTCCACCTCCCATCTGTAGTCTGTTTTGTCGCTATCTGAGATTCGACATACTATGGTGGTGTCATCAGCGAACTAATAAATGCCATTAGTCTGGTATTTGGCGACACAGTCATGGATATACAGTGAGTACAGTAGGGGGCTGAGTTCACACCCCTGGGGGCTCCAGTGTTGAGTGTTAGTGAGGATGAAATATTTTCTCCAATCTTCACTGATTGTGGCCTGTGGGTCAGGAAACTGAAGTGGGGCTTAGTCCAAGATCATTAAGTTTAATAATCACTCTCGAGGGGATAATAGTGTTGAATGCTGAACTGTAGTCAATGAGTAGGATTCTTGCGTAGCTGTTCTTAGTGTCAAGATATTCTAGCGAGGAGTGAAGGGCAAGTGATATGACACCTGTCATGGATCTGTTGGTCCGATAGGCAAATTGGAGTGGGTCAAGAGTAGTGGGGAAGCTGGAGTTGATTAATGCCATGACCAACCTTTCAAAGCACTTGCTTTGTTTCTTAACATCTCTGCTGAGCTATCTGAAAGGGTTAAGGATATCACAATATAAGATCTTCCCATCAGGAACTAGAGGCTTATTTCAGGGTGGAGTCTACCAGGATTGCAGAGAGCTTTCTATGAATTCACTGATGTGAGTTTACAGCTCCAGTAAATGTTCTCAGTGTTAATAACAAATAGCTTAAGTAGTACTATCTGTTTACTTTTGAGGATGAGAATAGGCTAATAGCAGGAAACAGTGAGTGGGTACAAAAAGCTCTTTCCTAGAATAGCAAGCTGTAACCAGTGGGGTTCCACAGCAATCAGTACTGGGATTGCAACTGTTCACAATATATGTTCATGACTTGGGGAAGGATGTGACTACTGTATCCAAATTTCCAGATAACGAAAATAGGTGGAATGGTTGGTTGAGAGAGGCATACAAACAATTTGCAGATAGATATAATGGAATGTTAGCTCTCATTTCAAGTGGATTGCAGTATAAGTGTCGGGAGGACTTACTGCAACTGTACAAGGTGCTGGTGTGACCATACCTGGAGTACTGTTGGAGCAGTTTTGGTTCCCTCATTTAAGGAAATATATCATTTTATTGGAGGCAGCTCAGAGAGGGTTTGCTAGGATGATCTCTAGCATGGACAGATTGTCTTATGCGCAAAGGCTGGATAGTTTGGGACTCTATTCATTGTAGTTTAGAAGAATGAGAGCTGATCTCATTCAAATGTAAAGGATTCTTAAGTGGCTTGACAGAGAATGTTTCCCCTCCTGGGAGTGACGAAGACCAGAAGGCATGGTCTCAGAATAAAGAGGTACCAATTTACCATAAGACCATAAGACATAGGAGTGGACAGAAGGCCATTTGGCCCATCGAGTCCACTCCTCCATTCAGTGGGCATTTCAATGCCACTTACCCGCACTCTCCCTGTATCCCTTAATTCCTTGGGAGATTGAGGAATTAAGGGATACAGGGAGAGTGCACCTAAGTGCAGGTAATTTAAGACTGAGATGAGGAGGAATTTCTTCTTTAAGAGGGTTATGAGGTTTTGGAACTCTTTGCCATAGAAAGCTGTGTGCAGTCATTGTTATGTGTAAGATAGACAGATTCTTAAGCAGCTTGGGCAATGGGGAATCAAGGGCAATGGGGAAAGGGGAGGAAAGTGGACTTGAGGAGGATTAAATCAGTCATGATCCTATTGAATGGTGGAGTAGGCTTGAGGGTCTGAAATGCCTGTGTCTTATGGTCTATGGTCTGATGTCTCACAAAAAAAAGTATTTTAGATATACTGTAACCAGCTCCTAAGTAATTTGCAACAAAGTTTTTATGTTTAATCAAAACCAAGCTCACTTTCTTCTGAATTGATGGTGTGGGCATCTTCGCAACGTGGTATCAATAGCATGAATAATACCAGCAAGAAGGATTAGTAACAGCGAATCTACATATAATGTGTTACCAGTGCAGGTCATCATGGTGATAAGATCTGGTAATATATTATCAAAGTCACGATAGGTTTTCAGTACATTTCTCAAAGAATTGCAATGCCAAGATATTTATAATAGTCAATAATTCTCACCAAATGGATTAACAAAATTCCAGAGATTATACTCTGCACCTCTGAATAGTTTCCAATCTTATGCATCCTCCCTCGTGATTGATTGCTCATCAAAACTAGAACTTCAAGTATTAAATCTTGGATAGATAATGAAATAAATGAGTTAGGACAATACAAATTGTCCACAAAAGTCCCCTGACCTGAAAGTAACCAAACCCACAAGAGCATATGAAGGAATGTCTAATGGCTGAAACTGACTACCATACCCATAAAAGACTATCCAAGGGGTAACTACTTGGAAAATTCATTTCAGCATCTAGATATATAGCTCATAATGTCTCTAAGTTGGTCAAAGTTTTTAAGTTCATTTTATATGAAGCTATACCTGTCTGCAATTTAAAAAGTAGTGAACTATTTTTGCTGCAAGCAATAAGGATTTAATTAACAAGGTTTGCTGCATTTAACGAAAGAGCACATTTATTAACTGCAAAACCCAAGAAAAAGTATTTGAAAAATGAGATGAAGGATGCCATCCTCATACAGTCAGTTGGACAGACAGAGGGACGGATGGTCTACATACACACACACACACACACACACACAGTTAAAGTTGATGTTTGTTCTATGTCTCTGTGGGAAGCAGGGTGTTGTGAACTATTCAGGAGGTTGAACAGAGGGGAACTTATTCATACCTTCTGATCTGGTCGTGACATTATCATTACAGCCTGCCCAAAAAGCAAAAGACTAAAATTGATGACTTTTAAAAAAACAAAAATGTGTTTAAAATCTGATTATTCACTGCATTTAAAGATAAAAAAAAATCTGAGGGTGCCTTATCAGGAACATAAATAATTTATTAACTCCTTTTTAAAGATAACATAACAAGCTATCTAGTGTGTGGGTGAAGTAGCTGGACTCGAGAAGTCCCATATTTGATTTTTGGTCTGCATTGAGTTTCACTAGGATAGGACTGAAATTGCAACAATTGACTTTAGCACCTTGGGGGAAAGAAAGGAAATTTGGTCATAGTCCAAGTGTTGATTTTAGTTTATAATAACCACTGTACATAACAACTGTTAATAAAAATAGACACCAAGGCATTCACAAAGCTTGGTAAGAGTTTATTACTTTCTGTCTATAATGATAGAAAAAGTATCTTTGGGATTCTCTCACAGATACATAACTAATCTTATCATGAAACTATAATTGCAAATTGAAAATATTTGAATTTATATTGATTTTCCTGCCTCCAGTGCTAAAATACACCATCAATATCTCAAGTTATAAAATGAAAGACTTTAGAATAACCCTAAGAATAGAAATGAGAACATAATCCATGATCCGGTATTGTGCTTCAAATAGGTTTACCTTTCTTTACTTTGCTCTGTTCTGTACTGATTACCAACAGATGGATATCAAAGTTAAATTTCAGGCAATAGCTGTGACAATCTAACAATTGGCTCACAGCATGAAACTAGAGTGAAGGTACATCAAACAGGTCTGACTGCCAACTTCCTGACAAATCTTTATATGTACTTAAGAGATTTAATTGTCGAAGTCTTTGTTTGCTATGTGCGTATAGAACAAAGAAAGTTTTTTCTCTTTCTACCAGGAGCATCCAATTATAACAATCCCCCAGACAGTGTGAAAGTATAAAATAGTGTGATTTACTGCCTATACGAAGTGACTGTAATCATGTGAATTCTTAGTTGTATACTGAATGGAAAACACTTGATCTAATTTCGGTAAATTTGAAGGTGTGTCAGCGCATGTTTATGAGAATTCCTCTATGCATTTGATGTGAAGTAATTGCAGGAAGATAACTACTAATTGACCAAACTGACTAAAGCTGCCCAAAATTAGAATATGTTAAAACACACAGGATAGTGATCACCTGATGAAGGAGCATCGCTCTGAAAGCTAGTGTGCTTCCAATTAAACCTGTTGAATTATAACCTAGTGTTGTGTGATTTTTAACTTAGTACTCCCCAGTCCAACACCAGCATCTCCAAATCAGGATATTGGTGTGTAGCAGAAATCCTAACAAACCTGCAGCTGACACAAACACCCAGGTGAAATCAAAGCAGAAAATGCATTCTGCCTAAATTAAACCGACATGACCCATTTCTTTTTCTGGGGTAAACTTAACTTTAATAATACAGAGAAGGTTCTAGAGATCACTCCATCACTGCATCAGAGGCTGCCATTTAGGAAGTAGAAAATTGAGTAGTGCTGCAGTTGGAAAAAATCTTAAAGGAGCCACACAAACAGCAATAATTTAGGGACTAGATATTTCCATTTCTCATGAAGACATTTGTTTTGATAAAGTGGTAGAATTATATTTTGAAATCAGTTTCTGAATGAAAACGAACAATGAGGAAAAAGCATAAGATACAGGCCCTCTGGACCTCACCTTTCCCTTTCCATTTACTTTTATCCGGAATGCCTGTAAAGCCTGCAGGAAGATTGAGAATCCTTCACCTCAAGGAGAAAAGGATTTGGAGATGCCGGTGTCAGACTAGGGTGTACAAAGTTAAAAATCACACAACACCAGGTTATAGTCCAACAGGTTTATTTGAAAATACTAGCTTTCCTCTATGTTGATATGTGCGATCTTCTTGGAGATGTTATCCACCTTGAGCCGGCAATTAGTTGTGTCATGGTAGTCACGATTTGGAGGTGCCGGTGTTGGACTGGGATGTACCAAAGTTAAAAAATCACACAATACCAGGTTATAGTCCAACAGGTTTATTTGGAAGCACTAGCTTATTATGCTACACTAGTTTATGTGGACAATGGGCCAGGCTGTTTGGATTTTAGAGAAATAATCCCCAATAAAGATGGACAGAGCAGTTGATGACCAGAAGTATCACAAAATTTAACTACATGACATGGGAAAGTGTGGTGTGAGAGAGAGAGAGCACAGGTAGTCAGTCATTTGGAGACAGTGCCTGTTTAATCACTGTAAACAAAAGATGTGATCACTGTTGGAAACACGTCTTTGATGTAATGTTTCTATCGGGACCTCGAGGTCTCCTTCAAATAATCCGATTTTTGGGTAATTAGTATTTGGATAATTGAGGTTCCCCTGTAAATCACAAAAAAGTAGAGGACCCAGCACTGATCGTTGTCACTCCACTGGTCTCCAGTCTGAAAAACAACCCTCCACCACCACCCTCTGTCTTCTACCTTTGAGTCAGTTCTGTATCCAAATGGCTAGTTCTCTCTGTATTCTGTGAGATCTAACCTTGCTAACCAGTCTCCCATGGGGAACCTAGTCGAACGCCTTACTGAAGTCAATATAGATCACATCTACCACTCTGCCCTCATCAATCCTCTTTGTTACTTCCTCAAAAAGCTCAGTCAAGTTTGTGAGACATGATTTCCCACGCACAAAGCCATGTTGACTATCCCTAATCAGTCCTTGCCTTTCCAAATACATGTACATCCTGTCCCTCAGGATTCCCTCCAACAACTTGCCCACCACCGACATCAGGTTCACTGGTCTGTAGTTCCCTGGCTTGCCTTTACCACCCTTCTTAAACAGTGGCACCACGTTAGCCAACCTCCAGTCTTCCAGAACCTCACCTGTGACTATCGATGATATAAATAGCTCAGCAAGAGGCCCAGAAATCACTTGGAGAAAGTGAGGACTGCAGATGCTGGAGATCAGAGCTGAAAATGTGTTGCTGGAAAAGCACAGCAGGTCAGGCAGCATCCAAGGAACAGGAGAATCAACGTTTCGGGCATGAGCCCTTCACCTGCTGTGCTTTTCCAGCAATACATTTTCAGCCCAGAAATCACTTCTCTAGTTTCCCACAGAGTTCTAGGGTACACCTGATCAGGTCCTGGGGATTTACCCGCCTTTAACCATTTCAAGACATCCAGCACTTCCTCCTCTGTAATATGGACATTTTGCAAGATGTCACCATCTATTTCCCTACATATCCTTCCATATCCTTTTCCACAGTAAATACTGATGCAAAATATTCATTTAGTATCTCCCCCATTTTCTGTGGCTCCACACGAAGGCCGCCTGGCTGATCTTTGAGGGGTCCTATTCCCTCCCTAGTTACCCTTTTGTCCTTAATTTATTTGTAAAAACTCTTTGAATTCTCCTTAACTCTATTTGCCAAAGCTATTTCATGTCCACTTTTTGCCCTCCTGATTTCCCTCTTAAGTATACTCCTACTGCCTTTATACTCTTCTAAGGATTCATTCGATCTATCCTGTCTATAACTTACATTTACTTCCTTCTTTTTCTTAACCAAACTCTCTTTTTCTTTAGTTATCCAGCATTCCCTATACCCACCAGCCTTCCCTTTCACCCTGACAGGAATATACTTTCTCTGGATTCTCATTATCTCATTTCTGAAGGCTTCCGATATTCCAGCCGTCCCTTTACCTGCAAACATCTGCCTCCAATCAGCTTTCGAAAGTTCTTGCCTAATACCATCAAAATTGGCCTTTCTCCAATTTAGAACTTCAATTTTTAGATCTGGTCTATCCTTTTCCATCACTATTTTAAAACAAATAGAATTATGGTCCCTGGCCCCAAAGTGCTACCCCACTGATACCTCAGTCACCTGCCCTGCCTTATTTCCCAAGAGTAGGTCAAGTTTTGCACCTTCTCTAGTAGGCACATCCACATACTGAATCAGAAAATTTTCTTGTACACACTTAACAAATTCCTCTCCATTTAAACCCTTAACACTATGGTAGTCCTAGTCTATGTTTGGAAAGTTAAAATCCCTTAGCATAACTACCCTATTTTTCTTACAGATAGCTGAGATCTCCTTACAAATTTATTTCTCAATTTCTGTCTGACTATTGGGGGTCTATAATACAATCCCAATAAAGTGATCATCTCTTTCTTATTTCTCAGTTCCACCCAAATAACTTCCCTGGATGTATTTCCGGGAATATCCTCCCTCAGCACAGCTGTAATGCTATCCCTTATCAAAAATGCCACTCCCCCTCCTCTCTTGCCTCCCTTTCTTTCCTTCCTGTAGCATTTGTATCCTGGAACATTAAGCTACCAGTCCTGCCCATCCCTGAGCCATGTTTCTGTAATTGCTATGATATCCCAGTCCCATGTTCCTAACCATGCCCTGAGTTCATCTGCCTTTCCTGTTAGGCTCCTTGCATTGAAATAAATGCAGTTTAATTTATTAGTCCTACCTTGTCCCTGCCTGCCCTGACTGTTTGACTCTCTTCTGTACTCAACTGTACTAGTCTCAGATTGATCTCTTTCTTCACTATCTCCCTGGTTCCCACCCCCACCCCCACCCAACCACCCCCCCAAAAAAAACCTTCCTTGTTTAAATCCTCCTGAGCAGCTCTAGCAAATCTTCCTGCCAGTATATTAGTCCCCTTCCAATTTAGGTGCAATCCATCCTTTTTGTACAGGTCACTTCTACCCCAAAGAGATTCCAATGATCCAAAATTGTGAATCCTTCTCCCATACATCAGCTCCTCAGCCATGCATTCATCTGGTCTATCCTCCTATTCCTGTCCTCACTAGCTCATAACACTGGGAGTAATCCAGATATTACTACTCTTGAGGACCTCCTTTTTAAATCTCTGCCTAACTCTCTGTAATCTCCCTACAGAATATCAACCTTTTCCCTTCCTATATCATTGGTTCCAATGTGGACAATGACTTCTTGCTGGCCCCTCTCACCCATGAGTACATTCTGCACCCACTCTGAGACATCTTTGATCCTGGTACCAGGGAAGCAACACACCATTCTGAGTTTTCACTGCTGGCCACAGAAATGTCTGTCTGTACCTCGGTTTAGAGAATCCCCTAACACAATTGATCGCTTGGAAGCCGACGTACCCCTCATTGCATTAGAGCCAGTCTCAATACCAGAAACTTGGCTGTTCATGCTACGTTCCCCTGAGAATCCATCACCCCCTACATTTTCCAAAACAGCATACCTGCTTGAAATGGGTATAGCCACAAAAGACTCCTGCACTAGCTACCTACCTCTCTTACCTTTCCTGGAGTTAACCCATCTATGTGACTGTATCTGAGACTTCTCCCCCCTTCCTATAACTGCCATCCATCACATATTGTTGCTGTTGCAAATTCCTCATTGCTTCTAACTGTCTCTCTAACCAATCCACTCGATCTGATAAGATTCACAGCCGACAGTATTTATTGCAGATATAATATGCAGTAACTCATAAACTCTCTTTCAACTCCCACATCTGACAAGAAGTACATATCACTGTACTAAAGGCCATTTTTGCTCCTTCACAATCTACACACCCAGAAATTAACACCACCTTATTCCTTTACAAACACTGCCCCAGGTTAAATTAATAGCTATGGCTTATATTTTAAGTTTAGTCAAGAGACATTTCTCCAAAAACATATAATCAAGGAAGAACCCACTCTACTCACTACTGCAGATTCTCTGTAGGCCACACTTAAAACAATGATTAACTTATTTGATTCTGTGCTGTGAACGCACCCAAACAGTTCCTCCAAGATCAGCTGTGAATTTCGCTGTTTGTTAATTTTCCCAGATGCACTCTGATGTCCAACGATATATGAATTCAAATAGCAAACCAGAAGTATCAGAAAATTTAAATACATTAGATAGGACAGCCAAGTTATTAGAAATCAATTACTTTTCCTCATTCTTTATCAAAGAGAATAAATCATTTACAGCCAAGCTCAGGAGATAAAACAATATCATCCTATCATTCGAATATATCTAGAAGTTTTATCTTCCTCAGAGAATTATCGCACTCATTTCCTTTCATGTACTGTATTGTTATAGCACATACGTCCACTAAAAATTCGTATTGTACACTTCAACTCTCCCAAATTTTAAGACATCATGGAGTCATACAGTATGGAAACAGACCCTTCAGTCCAACTAGTCCATGATGAACATGTTCTCAGACTAAACTAGTCCCATTTGCCTGTGTTTGGTCCATATCCCTTCAATTCTTTCCTATTCACATACTTATCCAAATGTCTTTTAAACATTAGAACTGTGTCTGCATCCATCGCTTCCTCTTGCAGTTCATTTTTTACCCGCTGTGTAAAAAGGTTTGCCCTCATGCCTTTTTAAAAACTTTTTCCTCTCATCTTTAAAATATGCCCCCTAGTTTTGAAGACTCCACCCTAGGGAAAAGACCCTTGCTATTCACTTTATCTATGCCCCTCATGATTTTTAAACCTCTAAAAGGTCACCCCTCAACCTCCTTCACTCCAGTGAAATATGCGTCAGACTATTCAAAAACAAAAACAGAAATTTCTGGAAAAGCTCATCAGGTCTGGCAGCATGATGGAGAGAACTCAGAGTTAATGTTTTGGGTTGAGTGACTAGTTCTGAGGAAGGTCACTTGACCCAAAAAGTTTTACAAGGAGAAATTGAGGACTGCAGATGCTGGAGTAGCAGAGTCATGATGATGAAGTCCATTCCTGATGAAGGGTTTATTCCCAAAACATCGATTCTCCTGCTCCTGGGATGCTGCCTGACCTGCTGTATTTTTCCAGCACCATATTCTCAACCCTAAAAAGTTTAACTCTGATTTCTGTCCACAGATGCTTCCAGACTTGCTGAGCTTTTCCAGCAATTTCTGTTTGTGTTTCTGATTTACAGCATCTGCAGTTCTTTCAGTTTTTTTACTCAACTTATCCAGTCTATTTTTGTTTTACTCAAACCTTCCATTTTCAGCATAATCCAGGTAAATGTCTTCGGAACCCTCTCCAGTTTAATAACATTCTTTCCATAACAGGGCGACTTGAACTGCACACCGGACGCCAGAATAGGGTTCACTAACATTCTGTATAACATCAACATCTTAACCACCCTATCTACCTGTGCTGCAAATCTCAAAGAATTTCTACCTGAAGCTTGAGGACTTTCTGTTCTACAACACTACCCAGGGGCCTACCATTAATTGTATACGCCCTTCCCTTGTTTGTTTTACCAAAATGCAATATCTTGCATTTATCCAAATTAAGCTCTGTCTGCCACTCCTCAGTCCATTGACCCAATTGTTCAAGCTCTTGTAATTTGAGATAACATTTCTAGATTAGATTACTTACAGTGTGGAAACAGGCCCTTCGGCCCAACAAGTCCACACTGGCCCACCAAAGCGCAACCCACCCAGACCCCATCACCTCCACATTCCCCCAATTACCTAACACTATGGGCAATTTAGCACAGCCAATTCACCCAACCTGCACATTTTTGGACTGTGGGAGGAAACCAGAGCACCCAGAGGAAACCCACGCAGACACAGGGAGAATGTGCAAACTTCACATAGTCAGTCGCCTGAGGTGGGAATTGAACCTGGGTCTCTGACACTGTGAGGCAGCAGTGCTAACTACTGTGCCACCGTGCCGCCCTTCTTCACTATCCACTCTGTGCACAATTTTGGTGTCATCTGCAAACTCAGCAATCATATCTTCTGTATTTTCACCCAAATCATTTATATAAATGACAATCAAAAGTGGACTCCACCACCACTCTTGTCTCCTACCACCAAGCCAAGTTTGTATCCAACTGGCCCTGAATTCCATGTGATCTAATGTTACTGATTAATATACTATGCAGAACCTTGTCAAAAGATTTTCCATTTATTCCAAGGAGAAGACAGACGGTGATTCTACTTTTTAGAAAGAATAGTAATGGCTTTATATCACCTTTCCACTATGTTAAACCCTGACACCCAGGAGAGGTACAACGATAATGGGCTCCAGGCACATTCACAATGCACTAATGCATTGATGTTCATAAAAATAAGAGAGATTTTGTTTTGTATAAAAGATGCATGAGTTAAACTGTATATTAAAAGCAGTGTCGATTATAGCTAAATTGTAGTGAAATAAGGGAAACGGTAGACAGGATTGGTCATCCCCTGGGCAAGAGGTATAGTCGAAACAAATGGCCCATATGAAACTGAAAATACTTTTTGCAGATGTCACCCAGTATTTTTTGCATCCTCTTCAGACTATTGCTGATACTTTGGCAAGTACTTCCAGCTGCATTGAATATCATCCTTCTTGATTAAGACTCTTCATAAAGTTCGATGTACTGATATGTTATTGGCAAGATTCTGCTAGTATTGGAGATATTTTCCATTTGCCTTTCTAAGGTTCATGGGAGGAGAAAATGGAATTGCTACAGCATCTGCCACAGCAGACCAGCTTGAACTGAAGAAACAAAATTCATTTTTATTTAATGTTTCACTTTTCATGCTATGATTAATCGTCCCACAATCAATTTCGTATGGTAAGGTTGCTTTGTAATTTATTAAAAAACAACTCTGTAATTTAGTAACACTGTATGCTAGGGATGCATGAACATTCCTGGTGGCCAGTGTTACTAAAATATTAAGGAAAGGAAATTCATCAGAAGATGTATTGCTATAATGAATTTCTAATTTGAATCCAGTCATAGGTGGTCATAGCCAAGTAAGAAAATCCAATAATTGCTGAAAATCTCTGGAAAATAACTTCACAGCCCAATTGCTACTCCCAGTACAAATTAAGAAAACTCCCACCTTCTGTTTATATACTCTCCTGGCATGAAGCACATGTCATTATGGGATGTTTTTGACAATTCCACAAGAATGTCATTCCATTCATTTGGTAGGCCATGAGCTTTCTTGTAATATTGCTCCTGTGACCCTTTCAATGCACAACTGCCTCTTCTGATCACTAAATAAAAATTGACTGTCCATCTCATTTGGCTAATCTTTGCAGGGCTATTGCTAAAGTGCTGGGGTGTGGGACTAAAGTGGATAGCTCGATCAAAGAGACAGTTAGGTTGAGAGGAGCCTTTTTGTGCTCTAAGGTCTGTGTTTCAATGTATGCTAATAAATAGAGCTATGGAAATTGGTCCAGGGCTGACAACTCCAATTGATTACTGACATTTTGTAGGTGAATCTCATTGTAGAATGCATTAGGTTATATAAATCTGGTGAGTCATATTAGCACCTGAAAATTGAGCAGTGAAAAATGGAAAATACAGGTAGGCATTCATACCTCTCTGTGAATTTACACAATCACTCTGTCAAACCCAACTGCACACCAAGTTTAATGTAACAAACATGTAGAATATTGCTGCTGGCAAACACACAGTGTATTTCTTTCAGCCCAACATTCTGCTAATAATAGTGTCTGAAACCAACACTGATTGTAGCTAGTTCAGATAAAATGATAGTTGATTGAAGTATTGAAGTTAAACAATTGTATAAAATTGTTAGCCTATTACCTCATGGTTCGCTTGAAAAAACATTATTATAGTTTGTTCAGCAATACTGAGATTAGCCATCAATAATTTTACAAACCACATTATAAGTACCGAAAAAAATCTTGAGTATATTTGAATCATAATGTTTACTCATGAAACCTTATGTTGTCACATAAGATTTACATTTAAAAGTTATTAGACACAATGATTTTGCTGTAATTTCTGAATCCGACTCTTTGACCTCCTGGGGTTTTGTTTCCAATCAGTTCAGAAATATAGCTTCAAAAATAGATGTGAGCATTCATGAATTACTTTGCATTTTTAACCTTTGCCTGAAGTACTCTAGCCAGACGTTTGTTCCTTCTAATTGGCATGGTTTAAAAGCCAAACCGCAGATGGGGAATAAAACCAGTGTAAGAAAAGTTCTGCTGACAGGGACATCTGTACAATACCTTGCAATCAAATGAGTGTCTGAATTAAATATATGGTTATATGTAAAAAGATTTTAAAATGGCAGTCGAACAGATCAGGGTGGGAAAGAAGTGAGTAAGCCTCTGTTTCCACTTTAACTAACTCATCCAATTTAATGATTAGACTTAAAATTGTGCAGTGCATAAACATTGGCACAGGCCAGTTGGGCTAAATAGCCTGATTCTCTGCTGTTCATTCAATGTAATTATATATTCAGCCACATTTGCAGTTCGTAGACCAGTGGAAGTTTGTTTCTGCACACAGAAGTTTGCCTCTGTGCACAATGCATATAATTTATTTCCTGTTACTTACAAAGAAAACATGCAGGAATGTTTCCTCTGTTCACCATTTGTGGAAAATTCTCTCCATGAGTTTTTGAAGAGAGAATTATCACCCTTGTGGCCTGAGATGGACCTTGCAGTGTAATATCCCTTTGCTTCTATTTTAAAACATAAAGTACAGAAGATAATTGTTGCAGTAATGTTGACGCTCAAGCCCTAGTCTTTTGTTTTGGTTCAAACCCACAATTAGGGTGGTTTCTGAACCTTAATAGTTTCCGAAGGTATGGAAATGGATCTATGAGGGCACCTAGGTCCAATGTTTATCATTACGGGATGCCTGTCATATTCCAGTTCTAGATTGCTGCATTCCCAATGTAAAATCATAAAATCCCTACTTTGCAAATAGAAGCCATTTAGCCTGCATCAACCATCCAAACAATCCCACCCAGACCCTGGCAAAATCCCCTATCCCCTCATTTACCATGGCTAACCCACTTAACCTGTACATCCCTGGACACTACAGGGCAATTTAACATGGCCAAATCAACTAATCTGCACAGCCTTGGACTGTGGGGGGAAACTGGAGCACGTAGTCAAGGGGAGAACGTGTAAATTCAACATTGACAGTCACCAAGGCCAGAATTGAATCCAGGTCCCCGATGCTGTGAGGCAGAAGTGTTAACCACTGAACCATCATACTACCCAGTAACAAAAACACCTGAATTTTACCCGTCATTGTAAAGCAAGTGACAAAAATCCTGAGATGAAAACAGTATCCTATAGCAGATTAAAATTTAAACATCGTTTATAATTCTTGGACCTCCTTGCTGATTTGAGGTAACCACTGCTACTTGCACAGGTTTTCCAATCTGCAAAGAGTCCTGATGTCCACTTCTGGGTGGAATCTGTGCTTAGATTATGCACACTGTTGTAAAGTGAAAGGTGAGGACATGTGCCAGAACTAACCTTGACCAGTTTGTAGTAACCCATTTAAACACAGGTGGCATGACGTAGTGAGATAGGCGAGAGTCATGGGAAGGTCCAACATAACTTTGTTGAACACTTTATGAAGGAAAAATAATATTTATCAGATTCTACTATTGGACTGCAATTAAACTCTATTGAATCCATCAATCTCTTCACAGGACCCTTCATTAAACAGTCTTAACATTTTAAGTAAACAGTCTCAAATCTACACTAGCGATATACTTTTGACACACACTTCCAAGGATTCACTACACCTTATCCACAGGTCCCTACCAATATATTTGAAATGTTTGTCTGGTTCCAGACTGGTAATATTATTCAATAATGTTGGGACAGGCTGTCCCTTGGTCTTTGAGTGTTGGCTGATGTTTCAGGACCTTCAGTCATATATTTGGGCTTCCCCTCTCATTCAGGACTGGTTCTAGTCTTCGGGTCAACTCATTGAGGTAGTGATTCTGAAGATGTCATTGATGAAGGTGCAACAAGCAGAGACAGCTGAGGCTCCAGGTTTCCCATTTAATTCCCCTTTTCATGCTCTTCTCAAGAACTCCGTGGCCTGTGTACAATACTAGTATTGGGTGTGGACAGGGAGATCCAATAGGTGACTACTTAACTTATTTAGAGGTCACAGAACATGATTTTGAACCTTCAACAGTCAAGTGCTGGCCTTGTCACACCAAGCCTCTGGCCTCCTCCTGAGCTGGGTGCCACTAACTCTGTGTAGCATTCTTCTAACAAAGCAGGTTCATTGGAGGTGTAAATAATTGCCTGTTCTGAAACAATGTGACCAATACAGCCTGGCCAGGCAGCTCCAGACCTGACTGGTTTCGACAGGACATTGATTGTCCATGGTCTGACTTCATGAACACTGTCCGTTTCACCTCTGCAGGTTACAAATTGCTGAGGCCAGCTAGATATAAGCTTGGCTTCCACAATTTGAGTTTTTATTCATTCTCATAAAATCTTGCCAACGTTTCTGAAACAATCCTGGAGTTCATGGGTCACCTGACCACATTGGAATGTAAGGATTTTATTGGTGATATTAGACCTATTTCTGGGCTGATTAATATACTGCAGTGAAAGTAACAGCCAACAATAGGAATATGGATTGAATGCTCATGGAAAATGTTTAGAATTAACTTTATTGTCAAATGATACAGATTGTTAAGTACAAATTCTTATGGGAAAAAAATTAGAAAAATGAAGAAATAAAAAAATCCAGCAATAAATTAGTAAAATAGAGAAATATGAGTTCATAATAACTGGTCTTCCAACCCTCACAGCGTTGTGCTTTACCTCAAACTTGGGAATGCCTGGTGTCGAGTCCCTGCTGAGGCTGGGAGTTCCATTGTGGCAGATTTTTAGGAGCCCACACACCTGAGTCTTTGTGAAACCTCTCTTTTGCTTGTGCATGCAAAAGGCAAATCTTCTACAATCCTGGATGTGATTATGTATGATGTATTGTCACAGCTGCAATAGATTCATCAAAGGACTCAGCTGACAGATGCTAATGAGCCAGGTTTCCCGATGAGTCTTATTTTATTCTTCATTCCTGGGATGTGGTCATCCCTGGCTGTCCCAGCATTTATTGGCAATTCCAAGTTGTCTCAAGAAGGTGGCAGTGAGCTGCATATGCAGATCAACAATCAACTTTTATTCCTCTATTATCTTCATCAAGAGCTGCACCATTCTGGTAAGATATTCCAGGTTCATAACCTGCAGAAATACAGAATGTTCAATCCAACTGTGTCTTGTAGAACATGATCATCAGGGAAATGTGAACTCATGCACTTTTTCACAGTTGGGACAACAGATCTGGTTGCGGGGGAGAAGTAGTGTTGGGTCCCAGGTACACAGAGAGGGTGGTTGTCCCAAAGGGGTCAACACTATAATAACTGGTCTTCCAACCCTCACATTCATTTGGCAGATTAGACAGCAAAGGGCCTTATTAGACATTTTATTGCAATCTGTAAGATTGTACACACATAGCTTTTTTACCTTTCCTTTCTGGACCCTTTCATTATTCAGAAACCAACGTGCACTAAGGCAATAAACCAGTTTTGTTAGAAAACTGAAATCGAGGTATCTACTCATCCAATTGATCATTTATAAACACTGGTCATGAAGGCAGCTTGGCAAAAATAAAAAAGCATGGGTGTGAGGTGTAAAAACCAAAGGGATCTAAATCAAATTGGAGTTTGTAAGGGAAGTAATGTATCCCAGACCCCATGGTGCCCACCTCTTGTGAAAAGATTTTGAGGGTACTAATGGACACTACAAGTTCCCTCTTCAAGACACCCAAACGTAATCACAGAAGAGGGGCAGGCAGCCAGGAATGATGATCCCTCTCCATAGTCAGCTAATTAGACCTACTGACAGCTAATTTACTCTGGACGAGGAGCAGGACCACAAGAAAATCCTTCTGTCTGTCAATGTCCCCTTCCATATTGGGTTCTCAAAGATCAGGAGCATGGGACTGAAGAGCAATCAAAAGAACAATGAGAGGTTTTTAAGAAAACACAACAGCGGTGCAAATGTTCACAACCATTTGTTACGACATAGCCGTGAACCCCTCTGTTAATCAAACCAAACACCCAGAAAAGCTCACCTTGCCTCATAATTTGTTAAAATATGAGTGACAGAGAACTCCCAAATTCAACTATTCAAAGAAAATAATATCAATTTATTCTTTAACTCTGAAAGGGAACATTAAACAACAACTATTCCCAACTCTAAGTCCCCCTCCCTTTCTCTTAATTGCTTATTATCTGCCTTCAACTCAATAACAGTACACTGTTCCAATAAAATGCTTACTAAATTACATCAACTTAATTTCAAAATAACACAGGGGCTGTTGTCTTCAGTGTCTGTCTTCTTCTGGCTGAAGATCTCCCTGGGTCATTTTCTTTCTTTTTACTGTGAAGATGTTTCATATGAAAAGGTACCTTTGATAGAGAGTGTTACAATCTTTTGGGTCTCTTTCTCTCTCTATGGCAGTTACTCTCTCAATGGCAGTTACTCTGTCTGACTTTCTAACTGCCTACTTATTTTTATACTCCCAAAATCAGATCATCTCACTGGTTCAATGTTGGCTAACCAACAAAATCAAACTTGATTGGGTTTTGGTAGCTTGGGGAATAATTTAAATTAATTTGTTAAATTTGAATTGTTGTCAAAACAGCAGCCAACTCAGGTATCTATTTCACAGCCAAAAGTTACATATTTTCAACTTTCCAGTACACTCTGAGATGGCTAGTTAGTCATATGACAGGTGCTATAAGATCTCAGTGCAAAACAGCACTCAGTCTCTCTTAAAAGTCCAATATATACCTTCAACTTCATAACACAATATATACATCGTCTATGGAAAGACTCGGCTCTTAATTTTTTTTTACAAATTTAATATTGTTTGTAATTAACATTTTAATCATGACCAAGACCTTTAAACTCTGAAGTTCTCAGCTGAAGCATGGTTTTAGCAATTTGAAACAACCTGCTCAGGTACGTGGGACCTGAATCCAAAATTTCTAGTTTAGAATCAGGGACACTACCAGAGTGTCCAAAGAGAAGGCAAGTCCACTTGCAGTGACTGCAGAAGAAGCTCCCTGCTGTTAGCCACAGGTGAGATCATTATAAGGATCCCCCTCAAGAGTTGTTTCCCCATGACTGAAGAATTCCTTCCAAAGTTGCAAGGCAGCATTTGCCAATTGAAAGGTACCACAGATAGTCTGTGCACAATGACACAATTCCAGATGTAATCATTAAAACATGATCAGCCATCATAAATGACATTTCTCAGTCACCCCTTAGTGCTCCAATGAGACTCAGCGCAAGCTGGAACAATAGTATCATATTTTCTGCTTGAGGACTCTGAAGCCTTCAAGACTCAACATTGAGTTCAATAATTTGAGAAATTGAGCACTTTCTTCCCTGTCCTTCAGCCACCCTTGGCACTGTTTGACACAAGCTGCTTTCATCATCGCCAATCCATTTTCACCTATTAATGACCTCCATTATCAACTTCTCTTTCTTCCTGTCTCACCATTATCCATCACTTTGTCGGCCTAATTGCTGATCTCTCTCTCTAAGCTCCATTTTCATCTATCTTATACGCCTTTCCTCCAACAAACCCAACCCTGTCTTCAGCATATGTGCAACCTTTCCCTAACTAACATCAGATTTGAACAAGGTCCTGGGACCTGACCTTAAAATGAATATATCATTTAAAACTAACAAGGAAACACACATCAATTTATAATTTAGTGCTGATATAGTAAAATAAGTTGACATTGAGCCTTTCTTAGTCACAAATAGCAACAATGCATAAAGGAACAAGTCAGGTGCAGCCTCTAATCCTTGGATATCCAGGAAACCTCCCATGAAAAATTGCAATCTCAAATTATGTTTTCGGTCAATTGTCCAAGGAAAAGCAGATGACATTGCTTACCAGAGCAAAGAACATGTTCTTTTTACTCATACATCAATGTTGATACACAGGTGTTACACAAGGGACATCACCAGTGGCAATGTACATTGAAATCATACCATAAAGGTAAAAACATTTGTGATCTTCATTGATCTTGGCAACGCCTTGATTAAAAAGGTGCTTGGCTGCAGGTCAGCTTGTAGAATTTAGCCCAACCTTTGTCTCCTCTCAGTTACATCCTCCATGTGCAGAGTTTTCTGAAATGTAAGCAGATGTGTATTTCTGTTGCTGAAGTTTGGCCTGGGAGTACAAAGAACAAAGAACAAAGAACAAAGAAAAGTTACAGCCCAGGAACAGGCCCTTCTGCCCTCCAAGCCTGAACCGATCCAAATGTACTCTCTAAAACCAGTTGATCAATTCCTAAGCATCTGTATCCCTCTGCTCCCCACCTACTCATGCATCTGTACAAACACATCTTAAATGAATCTACCATGCCTGCCTCTACTACCTCTGCTGGCAACACGTTCCAAACGCCCACCACCCTCTGTGTGAAGTACTTACTGCGTGTATCCCCCTTAAACTTTCCACCTCCCACTTTGAAAGCATGACCTCTCATTGTTAAATCCTTCACCCTGGGAAAAAGCTTGTCTCTATCCACCCTGTCTGTACTCTTCATGATTTTGTAAACCTCAATCTGGTCCCCCCTCAATCTCCTTTTTTCTAATGAAAATAAACCTAACCTACTCAACCTGTCTTCATAGCTAGCACCTTCCATACCAGGCAGCATCCTCGTAAACCTTCTCTGTACTCTCTCCAAAGCATTCAAATTCTTTTGGTAATGTGATGCCCAGAACTGTACACAATAGTCTAAATGTGGCCGAACCAATGTCTTGTACAATTTTAACATGACTTGCCAGCTCCTATATTCAATACCCCATCCAATGAAGGCAAACATACTATATGCCTTCTTGACCACTCTACCCACCTGTGCAGCATCCTTCAGGGTACAATGGACCTGCACTCCCAGATCTCTCTGCCCATCAGCTTTTCCCAAGGCTCTTCCATTCATTGTATAATTCACTCTAGAATTAGACTTGCCTAAGTGCATCACCTCACATTTGTCTGGATTGAAAGCCACCTGCCACTTTTCCGTCCAACTCTCCAGTCTATGTTTATCCTCCTGTATTCTCTGACAGTCTCTTATGCATTCTGCCACTCCACCAAACTTTGTGTCATCTGCAAACTTGCTCATCATACCAACTGTGCCCCCTTCTAGTTCATTTATGTATATTACAAACAACAGTGGTGCCTACACTGACCCCTGTGAAACACCACTCCTGTGAAACACCTTTCTCCATTTCGAGAAATTCCCTTCAACTACTACTCTCTGTCACCTGTTGATCAACCAATTATTTATCCACCTGGCTAGAACACCCTGCATACCATGTGACTTCACTTTCTCCATTAGTCTACAATGGGGAACCTAATCAAACGCCTTACGAAAGTCCATGTATATGACATCAATAGCCCTTTCTTTATCTAACAACTTGGTCACTTCCTCAAAGAACTCTATCAATTGGTAAGGCACGATCTCCCCCACACAAAACCATGTTGCCCATCACCAATAAGCTCATTCCTCTCCAAATATAAATAGATCCTATCTCTAAGTACCCTCTCCAGCAATTTCCCCACCACCGATATCAGGCTCACTGGTTTGTAGTTACCCGGAATATCCCTACTACCCTTCTTGTACAGGGGGACAACATGAGCAACCTTCCAATCCTCCGGCACCTCACCTGCATTTAAGGATGCCACAAAGATATCTGTCAGGGCCCCAGTTATTTACTCTCTCACCTCCCTCAGCAACCTGGGCTAGATCCCATCCGGTCCTGGGGATTTGCCCATCTTAATAACCTCTAGCATACCCAACACATCTTCCCTACTTACCCCAATGTGATCCAGACTAATCAAACTTCCATCTCTAATCTCAAGATTCATCATGTTCCTCTCCTCAGTAAACACTGATGCAAAGTAATCATTCTGAATCCCACCCATTCTCTCAGGTTCAGCACACAGCCTTCCTTCCTTATCCTTTAGTGGAACAAACCTTTCTCTAGTTACCCACTTGCTTCTTATGTAAGAATAAAATGCTTTGGGATTTTCCTTAATTCTGCTATCTATAGCTATTTCATGACCCCTTTTAGCCCACTTGATTCCTTGTTTAAGACTTGTCTTACTCTTCGATATTCCTCCAGGCCCATTCTGTCCTCAGCTACCGAGACCTTATGTACGCTTCCCTTTTCCTTTTTCCTTTTGGCTAGTCGTGCAATTTCTCCTGTCATCCACTGTGCATGAATCTTGCTCTTCCTATCTTTTGCTTTCAACAGGACATGCCCATCCTGCACTATCTTTGAAAGCCTCCCAAATCTCAAATGTGGATTTCTTTTCAAATAGCTGTGTCCAATCCACATTTTCCAGCTCCTGTCTAATTTTGATATAATTGGCCTTGGCCCAGTTTAGCACTTTTCCCTTCGGACCACTCTCTTCTTTATCTACGAGTATTCTAAAACTTACAGAATTGTGGTCACTGTTCCCAAAGAAATCCCCCACCGCAACCTCTACCACCTGACCTGGCTCATTCCCCAACACCAGGTCCAATATGGCACCTTCCCTCATCAGACGATTGACATACTGCTCTGGAAAACTCTCCTGGACGCTTCGTACAAATTCTACTCCATCCAGACCTCCGACGTTAAGGATATCCCAGCCAATGTTGGGAAAATTAAAATTTGCATCTATTCATAATCTGTTTACCTATTTGTTCTTCTACCTCACATTCACTGTTGGGAGGTCTGTAAAATAGCCCAACAATGTAATTGCACCCTTCTTATTTCTCAGCTCCACCCATAATGCCTCACTACCCAAGACTGCTATTGTGTCCTCCTTTAGCACAGCCGTGATATCATCCCTGACCAGCAATGCAATTCCATTCCCTCTTTTACTCCCTCCTTGTCCTTTCTGAAATGTCCATATCCTGGAACATTCAGTTGCCAATCATCATGCCCTTACTTCAACCAAGTCTCTGTGATGGCAATAATGTCATATTCCCAGGCACCAATCCAAGCCTAAGTTCATCTGCCTTACACACTATACTCCTTGCATTCAAGTAGATGCATTTCATGCCACCAGTTTGTTTGTGCTCATCTGCTCTTTGCCTACTCTTTTCTTTATTAATGCTATCTTCATAATTCTTACAGTCTCCAGTCTGCACCTCACTGTCTACTTGTTTTCTCTGCTAGTTCCCAGCCCCCTGCCACATTAGTTTAAAACCTCTCCAACAGCAGTAGCAAAAACTCCCCCAAGGATATTGGTTCCGGTCTGGTTCAGATGGAGACTGTCCATTTTGTAATAGTCCCACCTTCCCCAGAACCGGTCTCAAAGTCCAACAAATCTGAATCCCTCCCTCCTACACCATCTCTCAAGCCTACCTATTTTTTCATTTCTATGCTGGCTAGCACATGGCACTGGTAGTAATCCTGAGATCACGACCTTTGAGGTCCTCCCCTTTAACTTCTCTCCTAGCTCCCTGAATTCTTCTTTCAGGACCTCATCTCGCTTTCTACTTATATCGTTGGTGCCTATATGCACCAAGACAACTGGCTGTTCACCCAACCCTTTTAGAATGCTCTGCAGCTGATCAGTGACATCCCTGACCCGAGCACCTGGGAGGCGTCATACCATCCCGGAGTCCCGTTTTCGGCCACAGAACTGCCTATCTACTCCCCTCACAATGGAATCCCCTATGACTATGGCCCTACGAGACTTTTTCCTGCCCTTCTGAACAGCAGTGCCCGCCACGACCTTGACAACTGCTGCCCTCTCCTGGTGAGCCATCTCCCCCAACAATATCAAAAACGGTATACCTGTTTTGGAGGGAGATGACTACAGGGGACACCTGCACTCCTTCCTACTCTTTTTCTGCCTTTTTGGTCACCCATTCACTGTCTCCCTCAACAACTCTAACCTGCGGTGTGACCAGTTCATTAAATGTGCTATCCACGACCTCCTCAGCATCGCGGATGCTCCACAGTGAATCCATCCTCAGCTCCAGAGCCGTCATGTGATCAAACAAAAGCTGTAGCTGGACACACTTCTTGCAAGTGTAAGAGTCAGGAATGTCAGACACGTTCCCAAGCTCCCACATCAAGCAAGAGACACATGCCACAGGTCTGAGGTCCCCTGCCATTGGAAGCTTAGCTTTATATGAACTAACTAAAACCAAACAATGCACTTAAATAAATGAAAAAGAAAGATTAGAAATAAAAGCTTTACCTTAATGGGTCTTTTTCTTCTGGTTAGAGGACGGAGGCAGGAGGGAAATAGTACACGTGTAGTCTCTCAGGTTTAGCTACTGCCCAAATATAAATTAAGCCCTTACCTTCCCAGCAGTTTCACTCCTCCTTCTCTCCTCACCGCTCTGGCAAAATGGAGGCCCAACTCCCAAGGTAAGTCCCTTTTTATGCAGGAAAACTCACCCTTCCCTACGCATGGTGATTGCACACATTCCTTCATTGAGCCTCCTGAGGCACTTTATGAACAAAAGTAAGCTAGGATTTTCATGGGAAAATTCATTTTGATATACTTATGGTGGTGTTGGACCTAAAATATGCATAAGTGTTTCTAGCTGTCAATCATGCCTCCTTGGGAGTATCACAGAATTTGTTTACAAATACTTCTGTTAATTCTGTTTATACAACACTTCAAAATGCCTCTATAAGGAGCACAATCTTAGAAATTGTAAAGTGCATTTTCTAACAGTTAAGTGTATGAGCCAATATTAAGTTGTTGTGAATGTCAGGAACTTTTGAGTATGAACTGGAAGTTGCCTAGTTTTCATTAAACTGTGCAGGGCTAATTTTGAAACAGTGTGCAGTAAACAAATCTACAAAGTCATTGTCACAGATTTCTGTGACTGTTAGTTTCACTCACTTTATCCATGTACTGAGCAAAGCCAATTGAAAATTCTAGGCTTCATGTTCCTTTTATTTGTCCAGAGATGTTTTTTTTAGTGTAATAGGGCCCCACAGAGGACTATCACTTTAATTCAGTAACATAACCATTTCATAGACCTTCAGGCTTCTTGATAATCAGGATTGCCATGTCAACTGAAGCAATAAATTAAACATTTTTCCACAGTTACTGTGAACCTTTTATCTGGTTGGCTATTAGCTGACAGATTTGTTTTCATAAGAATTCAGTATGATATTAGTTCCCCAATTAATGTGAAATTATGTTAACTGGTAATGCCATACAAAAGTGAGGAAAATGATTAACACGTGGGAACAGAAAGGTTAAGGAGTTGAAAGTGTATTGGGAATGGGTGAATCCTGATGTAATTGCTATGATGCACATATCTGGGTGCCACATGACACTTACCCCCACAATCCTAAAATGTATGATCGTGAGAGTTTGAACAGAACCTTCCCAGATACTGAATGATGTGGCCATTGGCGAGTCAATTGGGAAAATATGGCAAAATCAAAAAAACAAGATGCTTGACATTGAGAGAAACAAGTCTGGTTCTACAAATAGGTTTTGAATAATGAGATGTGGATCTCACTAATGGGTGGCAAAAAAGTCTATTTGCATCCTTTTGCATGCAGCAGCATTCCATTAGCTGCATAATCTCACTTCACTGATATGCAGTTTCCTATTCTCCCATGTTCCAGATGGATGCTAAATGGTAACAATTTCTGACAGGAAAGTCAGAGTAGAAACTCCAGCTTGCCACTTGCTGGTCCAGGCCTGCAGCTTTGAATACAGCCTTCAATATCTCAGGGCTCAGTCCAGGAGCAGTAATTGTCTGAATCCTCATTCACAGAAGTTGTCATCAGACATGAACTAAACGTTCTGCATAATCCTTGATAATCTCCAATCCATATGCAATGTAGATCTCAGCTGTAATGCTGCCCTTGGAGTTCAAAGATACCTTTTATTTTAATGTTATTGCCAGGATACCATGTGTGGAGAGACAGGCACTGTATCATGATTGAATCGAGGTGCATCTTCAGGCTTGTTGCTTGCTTTCCCACCATTCACTTCCTTTCTCCCTGCTTGGATGCTCACAGATTTTCTGTCTTGCCTTTCTGTGCATTGATACTCTGCCAGACCTTAAGTTCTCAGTACATCTGTCTTGCTGTATATTTTAGTACAGCCACAAAGCTAGGCAGCTTGTCATGGCTGTCAGCAGTGATCAATCATGCGTACAATAGGTGGATGGGGGTGGGGATGAAGATGATAGGTCAGAGAGGATGGGGGAGCAAGGGGACCCCAGTTCTAACCTTCCAGCTTAGCACCATCCTCATGACGGTCCCACCTGCCAATCTTCCTTCCCACCGATCCGCTCCACCCTCCTCTCTGACCTATCACCTTCATCCCCATCCCATACACCAATTGTACTCTTTGCTACCTTCTCCCCAGCTCCACGCCCCTCCCATTTATCTCTCCACCTTGGAGGCGCCCTGCCCTCAGTCATGATGAAGGGCTGTTGCCCGAAATGTCAATTTTCTTGTTCCTCAGATGCTGCCTGACCAGCTGTGTTCCTTCCCCTATTATTCCAAGTTTCCTTCCAGAAGAGATGTCCTTGGCCTTGGTACCAATGAGGAAACTCAGCCTGAGTGTTGAATGGGGAAGTGATTTTTACCATTGAGCAGCATTAACATTTATCAACATGTATTGGCACTTATTGGCAGCCTCATCATTACTTCATTTTGCTTCATTAATATGGAAACCAGATGTTAAGCATACTTGATTTGAGAGTCAGAGCAGGTGTTTGGCAACCCCACGAGGCGAAAGTGAAGACTGCAAATGCTGGAGATCAGACTCTAGATTTGAGTGGTGCTGGAAAAGCATAGTAGGTCAGGCAGCATCTGAGGAGCAGGAAAATGGATGTTTCAGACAAAAGGCATCATTTCTGATGAAGGGCTTTTGCCCGAAACATCGATTTTCCTGCTCCTCGGATGCTGCCTGACCTGCTGTGCTTTTCCAGAACCACTCTAGTCTAGTTTGACAAATTCAGTTTGCCGCCCAATCTCTGGATCTCCATCTTGGACACATGGTACCAACAACTCAAGACAAAGTCTATGGGCAGTGACTACACACACCAATATCCATGGACCTTGCATTTAACATGTTTAGGGGCTGAAAAGATAGCTTCATCATATCATCATGGCACATCTCCAATCCTTGTATAGTACAGTTCTGCACTTCAGTGCTGTACTTTGGAGCACACCGGCACCTTTCATTGCAATGCTGCTGCAAGGACATCTTGTATGCTCAAACAGCTTGAAGCATTTGAAGGCTTTTCTGTATGTGATAGCGTCACATTGAACAATGTAAAAATGCTGGGTTGCACTGAGGGGAGGTTAGCAGTGATATAGAGTGATAAGAGGAGAGGTGAGCTGTGTCACTTGGCGCTTCGATAACAGTGCTTGCAGGAATATATGTTGTATGTGCAATGACATACCAGCAACATCACCTGTGTGCTCTGAGAAGCGTTGATTTGTGGTTGCTGTCCTAATTTGTGCACATTGAAGGGCAACATCAGTGCCGATGCTTGACCAGGTGCAAGGTTGCGATGCAAAGATGGTGCCTGTGGCTGGGATCTTGGAATATCTCAGCAATGGCCGGTACTTCTGTCTACGACAAGTGGAATAATCAGGCTAGCATTGGACAAGTGAGGGGGCTCCATGGGGCCATGGTATATGTTCAACAAGATGAGGTTGTGACAATATCACGACAAAATGTGCTCAGCCTCAAGGAGTGAAACTGTGCAGGAAAACCGGCAAAAATGACCCTTTGTCAATTTCATATTTTCAAATTTTTAGTCTTGCAAAGTACAATCTCAAAATAAATTCTAAAATTACATGATAATGTTCTGAATAAAGGTGTATCTTTCCCACTTCTTTGTGACAGAACTGCTAATCTGAAGCCTCATTAAAATATCAAAAAAGGTTTGTGAAGCACCCTAACCACAAAGGTGAAGAAAACATACTCCAGTGTAAAAGTTATAATTTTATTCAAGAAGACAACAAGAGAGAATCAAAGTCACGTGTAAACTCCAATGCTTGGTCTATGACACTTTCATTTACTTTTAATTTACATTTGCAAAGGAAAGTAACTTATAACCCTACTTACCATATCAACTCTTCTATTTTCCTGAGTTTACAAACTGTGGTAGTTTTCTTCTGATTTCCAGTAGATGTGATCAGAAAACTAAATGTACAGCATTAACTTCCCACTGCAAACCGGTCTTCTAAGATTTTCTCCAAAATACCTCAGTACTCAGTACATTTGTTTATGGCTCCAAATATTTATTGTTATCCTTTCAATGTATGATTAGACTAAGTACTGGAATTGCCTGTGGAAGTATGTTTAACAGGGCAGACAGCATATTTAGGTACTGCACCAGATGCATAAATGCAGTGGGAAGGGAAAAGAGATACTCCCTATCCACAGCAAAGGGAGAGAGACCAGCATTAACAATCGATGAGCCAATGTATTCAGACAGCCATCACTAGCTATGCCAGTAATGCAGGCTGAATATAATATACATTATTTCATGCAAGTGATCACAGTCACTGAATTCATCTTTAAATGGCATATTTCCAGACTCATGTACCATTTAATTTGCAAAACACCAGATGCGTTCTGATTAACAATTGATCAATTGTGACTCATGCCTGCCGTCAAAATTTCCCCTTACCCTCATATCACTGACGTGAGTCGCATACTCACATTTCATATTTCGTTGCACACATTGTTAGCTATTCAATCAAGGTAGTCACATCATCCTAACAAATTGCATCACACTCACTGATCTACTTCTCCCTTTCTTGTAGGACAGAGTGTTGCATAATGAGAAGCAGAGAGAACCTAATCAGTAGAGGAGAAGCACAATATATCCTCTAATGGTGTAGAGATGGTGTCTCTGCCTCTGGCTGGATGGTCTTGGTTCAAGTCCCACCAACACCTGAGATGTTTAATAACATCTCTGTAGAGATTCATTTGAAAATAACCAGCCTTACCAGCATGGATCTGGCATCATTGAAGCTTTGGATGATAGCGGCATTGAAATCATTAAACATGTGCAGTCTTTTCACATTTCACTTCTGCCTCATTCCACAACTCCTTGGATTACAAGCTGCAGATTGTATCAAGAATGAATGACTTGCTTTGCTCTCCTCTTGTCAACACAATGCTACCCTTATGTCTTTTATCATTCACATACACAAGAACTGTAGCCTGATCAAGCAGAGGTCCAAGAGGCCGAGACAGAGTAAAGGGACAGTGAAGATGAAGAAATAGAGTCTTTCACTTTCAAACATACAGTTTACAGCTTATACTGACATTGCATATGCTTTAGAGGATAGCTTCGTGAAAGAATCTTCATCATGTGGCCTGAATCCAGATTTGACAGCCTGGGACAAATACATCTTCCTGCTGTAGAGCATTGCTGTGGATTGTAATATTGCACTGATATCCCGCCAACAACACTGAACCATGCTAGCTGACTAGACAATTAACACTGCACTCTCTTTGGCCCCATTTTCTCAAATTTATAAGGCAGTCATTGTGGAGAATGGTACATGTTACGTAACTGTATACCAGCTTTTGTTTTACCATTTCTAACCTTTCTCTGACAATAGGTCTGCAGATTTGAGAAGCCATTTTGAAATCTGTTGGGAAACCTTTTGAATTGCTTCATCAAGACTTCAACAGCACTTTATGATTTTTTTTATTTTGCCTACCTTTTAGTGAAATGTAAATAATGATTACAATGGATGGAATCTTCCCAACAGCTGATATGGGTCACCATGAAAATGCTGGGAAATTTGCGTGAGGTCTCAGCAAGGAATTTTCAACATTAATAGCAACAGGTCTCATTTTTCAATGGAGAATAGAAGAGTGAGACAAGATTCCCACCAGTGAGCAGCAAGGCTCCTATTTGCATGTATTACCATATATTAATGTTCATTACTAGCTAATCTCAACTCATTGTCATGTAACTTCCCATTTTCCCACCCTCTGGATAGAAATGAGATGGAAACAATTCCTAACATAAAAGTCAGAGTAGTTATCTGCAACTCCAGATCACTGTTTGTATCTCTGGAACACCAACTGGACACTTGTCCCATCCATGGATCTTGACACCATATCTCTGATCCACTAACGCTACATCTTTGCTTCAATAATACACTTTTGAGTACACCAACATCTTTTATGGATAAGGACACTTATGAGCAGGGAAAAGCATTCAACTCATGGATTAGATCCAGGCTATATCTTAGGGCTACTCACTCATACTCTTATGCACATTCTCACTCTGCGCCTATCTGGACACCCGCAATATCTCTGCCTTGTCATTTTGAGCATGCTCTTGGGTCCTGGGATGGCCTGGCAATAGTGAGAACATCTGACTATAGCAAGTGGGAGACGAGGAAAAGTGGGATGCCATAGTGGTGTCATGATTTAATGAGGCAAATGTGGAATGATAATGCCAGAAAACTTTTCACTGTGCCTTGGTACACGCGATAATAAATGCAATTCAATACAATTCAATTTAAACTTGCTAAGCCTCACAGAATGAAACCTCCCTGTGAATCTCACCAAAAATGACATTTAGCTGATTTCTGATAAATTTTCAGCCAATTTAACAAAGTACTTCATTGGCTATGAAGGGAACATTGGTAAGTCAGAGTCTTTGTCCCTTAGATGAGGCAATGAACAGAGGTACCAGTTCCAGTGATTTAAATGGATGTAAATTACCAAGGATATTATTTGAAGAAGATGAATTCTGGGATATAACTTTCTATGGGAATGCTATGATCTCCTGTGTTCTTTTTGTATGTGTCCTCATAAAACTAAAATAAATGACTTTGCAGCAGATGAATCTTCATGGAGTGTAATGCCTTGAAACTTGGGTGGGTGTATATGAGGTACAGAGAAAGAGAGCCAGTAGATTTAGAAAAGTGATTAAACAGCAAGATTAGTCAGATAGATGGGTTACTGTCAGAAAAGTAAGAAAATAGTTCAAAAGTCTCCGGTGGTTATTCTTCCATCAACTAGGTATTCAATTTTGGAACTGTTGAAAAGGATAGGCTCCCTGAGGCAAATGGAAAGGGCAGTAAGTTATTGAACATTTGGAATGATTCTTACGTTAAGCAGAGTTTGACAAAATGTAATAGAATTATTATGATAGGGGACTCTCATGTCAGGGGCATAGCAGATTCTGCGGTAGTGAGTGTAAATTTAGGATGATTTATTGCTTTCTCGGTGCCAGGATTACAGATGTCACTAAACATTTCAAGCATATTATTAAAGAGATTGAGAAGCCAGAAATGATTGCATACATTGGTAGGAACGACACTTTTAGGGATAAGTTTAAAGCAGTACAGAATAAATTTAAGAGATTAGGTAGAAGATTAAAAAATAAAACCTTAGAAGTAGTAATTCCTGGTTTACTCCCAATGCCAAATTCAAAGGGGGGAAGGAAACAAAGAACAAAGGAGGTAAATCAGTGGCAGAAGAGCTGGTGTATTGTTCAGAGGTTCAGGTTTTTGGAAAATGGAATGCTTTTTGGGATAGAAAAGAACTGTTCAAAAAGGATGGATCTAACCTGACCTGGAAAGCGACCAATATTTAACAAGGGGATTTCTTCTTTATATTAGGGGAGACTTTATATTGATAGAGAGAGGGAGTCGAGGAATTTTAAGTAGGAGTGTAAATAGAAGGCTTGATGAGAAGGTTCTGAATGTGAAGAGAGTGTGTCAGTTAGAACAGAAACGCAAGAGAGGGTAAAAATATGTTGTAACTCTGCAGAACAAAATTACATTTATTGCAATGCAAGGGGTCTTACAGGTAAGGCCTGTTTAAGAACATGGGATTGGGACATCATAGCTATTACAGAAACATGGCTGAGAGATGGATAAGACTAGCAGCTCAGTGGCCCGGATTTTAGATACTGTAGGAAGGACAGGAAAGGAGGCAAGAAAGGAAGGGGTGACATTTTTGATTAAGAAATACATTACTGCTGTAACTGGAGAAGATAGCATTGAAAAATCATCCAATGCAAATATATAGGTAGAAATTAGCAATAAGAAAAGAAAAATCACTTTGATAGAATTGTATTATAGGCTCCCCGATAGTAAGAGGGAATTTGAGAAACAAATATGCAGGGAGATCTCAGGAATATGCAACCATAATATAGTTATAATAATGGGGGATTTTAATTTCAAAACACTGACTACCATAGTGTTTGAATGGTGAAGACTTTATCAAATGTCTTTGAGAAAATTTATTTTATCTGTATGTGGATGCTTCTACCAGAGAAGGGGCAAAACTAGACTTTCTTTGGGGCAATAAGGCAGGGCAGGTGCCTGAAGTAAAAGTGGGAAAACACTTTGAGTCAAGCAATCATAAGTCTCCTTGTTTCAAGATGGTTATGAAAAAGGATACGCCTTCCATAAAAATTAATTTTTTTAATTGAAGTAAGGCAAATGTTAATGGTATGAAACAAGAACTTTCGAAAGTTGATTGGAATAGACTATTTGCCAAGTAACAGGACATCTGACAAATCAGCGGCATTCAAGAGAGTGATGATGAGAGTACAGATGCATTTTGTTCTTGTTAGAGTGAAGAATAAGGCTGGTAAGATTAAGGAACAATGAATGAATAAAGATATTGAGGTTCTAGTCATGAATAAAGGGAAATCGTATTTTAGATATGGATAACTTGGTTCAATTGAATCTTTTTTTCAAAATAAAGAATGTAGGGACATTCTTAAGAAAGAAATCAGGAAGGCAAAGAGGGAATATAAGATAACATTGGCAGATAAGGTTAAGGGTAATCCAAAGAAATTCTACAAATACATTAAAAACATGAGGGTAACTAGAGAGCAGGTAAGGCCTCTTAAAGATCAAGGAAGTCATTTTTCTGTTGAACGTCAGGAGATGGGAGGTTACTACATGAGTACTTTGCAACAGTTTTTACTGAGGAGAAAGGAATGGAGTCAAGAGAATGCAGAGAAATAAATGTTTATGTTTTAAAAACAGTTGGCATCATTGAAAACACAACTCATGATGTCTTGGAGAATCTAAAGATGGATAAATCTTCAGGACCTGATTGAATGTATCCCTGAACATTGTGGGAAGGAAGGGTGGAATTTATGAGACCCCTTGCAGAAATATTTGTATCGTCTAGAACTATGGGTAAGGTTCCTGATGACGGGAAGCTGGTAATGTTGTACCTCTGTTAAAGAAAGGTTGTAAGGAGAAACTGGGGAACTATAGGCCTGTGAGTCTGACTTCAGTTGTTGGTAAATTATTGGAGATGATTATAAAAGATAGGATTTATGGACATTTACAGAGGCAAAGATTGGTTAGGGATAGTCAGCATGGTTTGTGCAAGGAAAATTGCTTCTCACAAATTTGATTGCATTTTTTGAGGAAGTTACCAAAAAGATTGATGATGGCAGAGCAGTGGACATTGTTTATTTGGATTTTAGTAAAGCCTTTGACAAGGTTTTACATGGTATACTAATTTGTAAAATTAGGTAACATGGGAATCAGGGTGAGATTGTTAATTGGATACATAATTGCCTTAATGGCAGGATTCAGACAGTGGCGGCAGAGGGCTGCTTTTTGGTCTGGAGGCCTGTGACCAGCAGTGTTCCACAGGGATTAGTATTGGGTTCGCTTTTGTTTGCCATTATATAAATGTTATGGATGAGAATATAGAAGGCATGGTTAGTAAGCTTGCAGACAACACCAAAATTGGTGGCATAGTAGACAATGAAGAAGGTTTTCTAAGATTACAAAGGGATCTTTATCCAATAGGCTAATGGGCTGAAAAATGGCAGATGGAGCTCCATCTGGATAAGTATAAGGAATTGCATTTTAGTAAAAGGGTAGGGCTTCGAGTAGTGCTGTAGAACAGAGGGACCTAGAGGTGCAGGTACATAATTCTTTAAAATTTATATCACATATAGACAGGGTGGTTGAAAAGGCATTTGGCATGCTTGTCTTCATTGTCCAGTCCTTTGAGTACAAAGATTGCAAACTCATGTTGAGGTTGTATAGGACGTTGGTGCGGCCTCATCTGGAATACTGTGTCTAGTTCTGGTAACCCAGTTGTAAGAAGGATATTATTAAGCTGGAGAGGGTTCAGAAGAAATTTCCCAGGATATTGCCAGGTATGGAAGGTTTGAGTTATAAACAAAGACTGAATAGACTAGGACTTTTTTTTACTAGGGTGGAGGAGGCTGAGAGGCAACCTGATAGAAGTTTATAAAATCATGAGGGCTATAGATAGAGTTAACAGTAGATGTGTTTTCTCAAGGATGGGGACTTTCAAGACTGGGGGGTGCACTTTTAAGGTGAGAGGAGGGAGATTTTAAAGAGATATTAGAGGCTTTGTTTGCAGAGGGTGGCTTGCCTGTGGAATGAAGTTCCTGAGGAAATGATGGATGCGGGTACAATTACAACATTTAAAAGACATTTGGATAGGTACATGAATAGGAAGGTGGGATTGGTTTAGTTTGGAATTATGTTTGGCTTGGATTGGTTGGAGCAAAGGGTCTGCTTCTATTTTGTATGACTATGACTCTATAACAATCTCCCCTCAGTCAGCAGCTCCAAAGCAGCAGAGTAATGGATCAATACAGAAATCATTGGAAAAGCTCAGTAGGTCTGGAAGCATCTGTGAGGAAAAAACAGAGTCACTGTTTTATGTCCAGTGACCCTTCTTCAGAATATTGGACTATTTACAGTTTATGGCTTCTTGCTGTCTAAAAATTGATTGCAATGTTTAACCACATAGCAACAATATCTCCATTTCTGAAGCAATGTTGTTGTGGAAAACTTAGGGAATCTACAAGAAAAACACTAAGAAACTAGAAAAATTAATCTTCTTTCAATTCTCCTTTCTCAGCGCATCACAAAAAAAGCAAAATCTTAGCCAGTAATCACATAGAACCAACCGGGAATCCAAATATTGATATTTAAATCATTAATTAGCAAAAATAACAGCAATAATCAGGAAGTGTAAAACCGGTGCCCACACCTCCCCCTCACATCCATCCAAGGTCCCAAAGCATCCTTCTAGATCTGACAGAAATTTATCTGTACTTCCACCAACATCATCTCATGTATCAGTTGCACCCGATGTGGCCTCCTCTATATCGATGAGACAGAATGCCAACTTGCGGACCGTTTCAGAGAACATCTCTGGGACAACTGCACCAACCAACCCCACTGCCCCATGGCTGAACATGTCAACACTCCCTCCCACTCCACCAAGGACATGCAGGTCCTGGGCCTCCTCCATTGCCAAACCCTAACTACATGACAACTAGAGGAAGAACACCTCATTTTCCATCTCGGGATAGTGCAACCACATGGGGATTACTGTGAATTTCACCAGTTTCCTCATTTCCCCTCCCTTCAATTTATCCCAGTCCCAAGCCTCCAACTCTGCACTGCCCTCTTGACTTGTCCATCAGTTTTCTAGTACCACACTCTCGACATCGTCCTTCCCATCTATCCACTCCACCCTCCTCTCTGACCTATCACTTTCTTTTCCACCTTCATTTAAATATCGCATCCTCAACTACCTTCCCCCTCAACCTCCTCCCCTTCCCATTTATCTCTCAGCCCCTTGCTCACTAGCCTCATTCCTGATGAAGGGCTTAAGCCCGAAACGTCGATTCTCCTGCTCCTCGGATGCTGCCTGACCTGCTCTGCTTTTCCAGCACCACACTGTTTGACTCTGATCTCCAGCATCTGCAGTCCTCACTTTTTAACATCCCAGATATGTTAAGGGTCCAGTATTTCTCCCTCTAGAACATATTTGTCGCCAATAAAGGAGTATATAAAAGGGAGAGTTTGCATCAGTTGGAACAGAAAAACTTACATGTGCAATATTTACTAATTTCCATTTTAATTAACAGAAATTAACAAGCAATATATTTTAATTGGATAAGTGTATGTTTCTGCTAAAAACTGTTAAGAAGATTCAATATTAAACTTCATTGAATCCAGCATGATTTTATTTATAACTATTCAATCTTTTTTAAATTCATTATTGGGATATGGGCATCGCTAGCTGGGCCTGCATTTATTGCCTATCCTCAGTTGCCTCTGAGAAGGTGATTGTGTGCTGCCTACTTGAACCGCTGTAATCTACTTGATGCAGGTATAGGATAGGGAGGCAGTCCCAAGATTTTGACACAGCGATGTTGAAGGAAGAACAATATATTTCCAAGTCAAGATAATAAGCTTAGCAGGGAATTTTCAGGTGGCGGTAGTGTATTTATTTCCTTATTTTGTCCTTCCAGATGCTAGTGTTGGTGCCTTCTCAGAAGGCTCAATCAACTTCTTCACTTGCAAATAGTACTGTGACTGAGCATCAGCAGCGGAAGGAGTGGAAATTTGTGGATGTGGCGCCAATCAAGAAGGTTGCTGTACCCTTGGATGGTGTCAAGCTTCTTGAATGTTATTAGAGCTGCATCCATCCAGGCAAATGGGGAATATTCACTCCTTGTGAAGTGCTTATGCTCGAACTGTCGACCGTCCTGCTCCTTGGATGCTGCAAACTTTCCAGCACCACACTCTTCGACTCTGACTCCAGCATCAGCAGAACTCACTATCTCCTAATATTCCATCACACTCCTGATTATGCCTTGCGAATGGTGGACAGACGTATTCTTAAGAAATCCTAAGAACATTTGTGAATGTCTATGAATATCCAAGAATATGTAAAAATAATATATCTAACAATATCTCAGAACGAAATACTCATCAACACTTAATGTGGCATTTTACTGTAGAACTCTGAGTCCATGAGAAAATATCTTTTGAGAAGTATTATATGAGGGTTCATAATGCTTCAGAAATTTCAATGTAATGGTCATTTTAAAAAATATTGGTCAGATTCTTCCTGCTTTGTAAATATGGCTCTTAACTCTATATAGGATCTTCCCATTATTATGTGGTGTTGTATCATTTAACATTAAATTTTAATTATTCAGTGAAAATATCTTTCTGCAGTTGTGAGCTTTTATCTAGTAAACTCATTTGTGATTTTTAAAAATTATATCAGTATTCTTTACTTTTAACTTTTTTTCTTTATTTCTCCAATTTTGTACCTAATCTATTTTAGTATCTAAGGATTTGAACTCGGCAGATTGCTCCTAATTATTATTTTGTTATCTTATGAGATTCTTTCATGAAAGGTTTATTAGTAAGGATGCTTCATTTCTTCATTTTTATGGCTGCTGTATTATCCTAGTTTGCAGTGATGAGAGTGATAAGAATTTTTCTCATCTCTTAATCAACAAAATCATTCCAGTTTTCCTCCTCTAATTAACATGTTACTTTTACACAGAGGTGTGATGTTGCCTATGTCTTTCAACACCTTTCTTTCAGTGATTAAGCTACTGTTTATAATGTTTTGGTCTGTTCTTAGCTAATAACATATGTGTGTGGCCTTCATTTCCCCTCCTAGGTAAATAATTTCAAAGTTCTGGCTTTTCAAGCTTATTATGACAGCATATTTAATGATTTAAAGTACCTCTATCTTGAAACGTTTTAATTCATATCAGCTCTCTACCTAATTAGTAACATTTATTTTCAATTAAACCTACATTTCTAAACAGATATTGTTACTAGACCTCAGCAAATGAAGGTCTGCGAATGAAGAGTTGACAGTGGTTTGCCAGAACGTGACACTGCATATATATCAAGAGATTTTGGGGATAACCAATGCAACCTATGGCAGATTATGTAAGAATCTAGAAGGCCCAAGCATATATAATTCTGAAAGTATGTGTTGGTGCAGTAGGTGATACTGATGTATGAGGAGAGATTGAGTCAGTTAGGATTCTACTTTTGGAGTTTAGAAGAATGAGGGATTACCTCATTGCAACCTATTAAATTGAAAAAGGACTAAACAGGTTAGATGCAGGAAGGATGTTCACTATGTAGGAGAATCCACACGAAAGGTGAAAGTTTAAGGATAAGGGGTATACCATTTAGGGCTGAGATGAGGAGAAAATTCTTCACCCAGCCTGTAGAATTCACTACCTCAGAAAGCCGTTGAAGCCAAAACACTATGATGTTTTGAAGAAGGAGTAGTCATTGCTCTTGTGGCTATGGGGAAATCAAGGGGTATGGGGGAGGGCAGCATTAGCTTGATAATCAGCCAGGATGATATTGAATGGTGGAGTAGGTTTGAGGGGTAAAATGGCTTATTCTTTCATGTTTAAGGCATACTTAGAGACATAAAAATGCTGAGTCCAAACAAAGTTACTTAGAAGATGGATATAAATCTGAAGGGACAATCCAGGGTGTATAACCTTTGCTGTATATAATGTGGATGTAGGGGAATTCCTTCCTTTAAAACAAAATTCTTATCATTTAGATTCAGATAAATTTGCCCAGGTGTTCAAAATGATATACAATCCAAAAAAAAAACTCTCCATAGTTTGTAATGAAATGCATTTGAAATAGCATTTCATTTCTTGAAGGGCAGAGGCATTATAAAGGCTTCTTATTTATGGCCTTGCATTTGAAAGAGTGTGGGATACTCGATATGTTTAGATGCTAGTGAAATTGGTGGTGAAAAAGGAGACTTAACATTTCAAAGCAAGATCACTATAGTATAATCAAGTCCTTTAATACTGGCCTGCTTACAGCAGGGTCAGTCTTCAACAAGACAATTATAGAAACATGGAAAATCATTCAAGTTTGTTTCTGGAATTGAAACATTAATTCTAGCTTCTTTTCAAAGATGCTGCCAGACCTGCTGAGTTTATCCAGCAATTTCTGTTTTGTATCATGCAAAGGGAACTCATTTCATCGTTACATTTCAAAGGTGAATTTGAGTGCAAATTGGAGCCCATTAAAACATACAAGAGTATTCTAACATGCAGGCATACATTCAAATATAGCAAACCTGTCATCTACTTTCAAATAAAGCAAATGTATCACCTAGATGCCAAACATAATTTACTCTCCTCTCATACAGTATGAATGTTGTTTCCCTTTACTTTGGTATTTATTGCAAATTGTCCTAATGAGCACAAAACAGAAAACTTTGACAAAATGTGTCCTTTCTCAACAATACTCCTTTCTATAGTGCTTGCCCATGAACTCTGCAACCAGACATAACTTTTACATTCAAACTCAATCTCGATCTGGAACTGCTGCAAACTTCTGTAGGAACCATGTATTGGCATCCGATCAATCATTGCTTTGATTTCTATTATTTATTGCTCATGTATCACTGATTTGCAAAGTCATGCACCTTAATAACAGTTTGATGCCATACAATTTCTCATTATTTTTCAACAATTGCATATGCATATGTACTTCCACTGAGCATTTATTCGAGCTGCAATCAGGTAGGATTACAATGCAGAAAGAACAAACCAAGATAATCCATGTGCCAAATATAGCTCAAATGCAGAAAATGGCAATTTGTCCAAAGATTGAGATAAGTGAAGCTCAAGTAAAGAAATTCTTAAACAACATATACATTACTTCATCAAGGTACAATGCAACTGCCTGTACTAACTGACTGGCATTCAGAATGATGACAGGGTTAATTGTGAGCTTTAAACAGTGAAAGAGTAAAGCTACAACCTTTAAAAAAAGGAATGTTGAGTTCATGATGACTTAGCACTGTGCTTGCCAACCACCTGGAGTGTTGCAAAGAATGGGGAATGATGAGGAAGCTGTTAAATGAAGAACTCTTACTTACCTACAGCTTTGAAATTGTCCTACTGCCAGATATTAATCCAACTGAATTGCTTGGCTATCATTTCTAAGCACTTTAATCAATGGCCTTGTTTAATGGTGGAAGAGGGCCCCTCCAGGAACTAGATCATCACGCTTGGATGAGGCAACCTTATCCTCATCAGAATTGCAGTGAGCTGACGATCTTTAGTTCCAAGATTTCAGCTGATAGAATATAATCATAGCACAAAGCCCTGAAAATCTGGAGGGACCTAATTCAAATTTGGATGTCCCAGTGAAAAACCCAGGGATGAAAGTAATAGCAGAATTGCCAGTCATTGATGCCAGTGATTGCTTGTAAAATAAGACTGCAGATTGAACAAAAGTACAGTCCATAACTGTCTTATAATTTAAAAAAAAAATTGCTAAAATATGAGCACAATAGAGTCCTGTAATCCGAGCCATGCAGATGTTTCCATAGCAGTTTACAAGCTGTTTTTGGTAACTATATAGTTATCTGCAGGAGTGGCGTTACTAGAATTAGTGCTAGGATCACTCAGAACAATGCTGATCTTGAGGGCTAAGGCTCTACTCTCAAATTTGGATGTCCCAGTGAAAAACCCAGGATGAAAGTAATAGCAGAATTAGCAGTAATAGCAGTAATAGCAGACTCTCGGGAATTCTTGACTGGTTTCAATATGCTGGTTGAAGAAACAATGAGTCAGGAATTCACAAAGACCACTGCTGTTCACAGGTCTGCTCTTCCACAGATTTGGTGGAGGAGAATTCAATCATTGTTCCAATCAGTTAACAGCTGCACAAACCACCACTCTTTTAAAAAAAAGCAACTTACTACACCTTCAAATCTTCCAATATGCAAAAAAAAATGTAAAAGAAAAGGCAGCTGATATGTCTTTCTAGCCACTTCCTCCAGGATTTGGAACCGCTATTGGGTACTTTAATTCTGGCCTGCTTACAGCAGAGTCAGTGTTACACAAGATGATTAACATTTAATCATATGAAGGGCAACAATGGTCACTTCCTGAATGTCTGAAAATGCTAGCACGAGCACCATTCACCAACCAAAAAATTGTTTTTGCATGCATAATTTTAAATGGAAATAAAAAATTGAAGACAAGTATAAAAAGATTGGAGCTATCATTAATTGAAATCTTGTGAATAAATAATTCATGAAGTGAAGGTTTTGTTTAGTCTTATTCTATCAGGAATATTTTTCCTTCGCAGAGCAGCAATAACGCTTCCACTGTTTGGAAGCCTGGAAGAAATACATTAACTAAGTGTTTAATTTAGAAATATTGAGAGGTTTACATTTAAGAAAAATGACTGTAATTGTTTACTGAATAATAAATCAATGCAACGTGTTTCATCTTGGTGATTCGATGCTTTAGCTTTGTGATCTCTTTTGTTTGTTTTGGAAAATAAAACTGCCATGGAGATTTCTACTGGGTACAGCAGTATCTAGAAATTGGAATTACATATTCAATATTCCTGATTCAACCGCAGGCAAAATAAAGGTAGTATCGGTGTCAACTTCAAAATAAGAGGGAAATTAATCATTACACAAGGGTGGATATGGAGAAACAATTATATTGCAGGGGGAAATATCAAAGTTAACCTAGAAAACTTGCCATACATGGGCACGCCAAGGCTGTCACAGTAAAACCCAGTTAAGATACCTCGAGTGAAAGATCAGATAGCTATGCAGGAATTGTGAAGTACCCGCAAATAAGCATCGGCCATATCTCAGAGATTGCAGATTTACTTTAGGATCCAGAAGGTTATGGCTTTAAACTCCATTGCAGAGTGTGAACGTATAGTGAACCCCCTTCACATCAACCCGTCACTAGGATGACTTCTGAAATTTTGCAGTAACATCATTAATGTTATTTTTCTGGAATTTGTGTAGGGTTTGTTACTAACTGGCAGTTTCTAAGTGAGCAAATTAAAATGGAAATTCATCTCTATTATCAAATTGACACAAAAGGGTGCATCAGCAGACAAAGAGCTACTCTATCATGGGTGCCATTGTTTCAGTCAAGAACTCACCTGACCTCCAGCCTGTCCTTTCAAGTGGATGAAAAAGATCTTTTGATACTATTCCAACATTTACTACTGAAGCCATGTATTTAAATCAAGTTACCTTGTGCTGGATTTTCAAATAGATGAGGAGGCAAGAGAGTGAGCGATATGATGGAGGAGGATGTGGAGACAAAGCCAATGTATTGCTGCCATATTAGCATTTTGACAGCAATGAAAGACTTGGAAACATGGTTACCACCAGATAGACAATTGATCCACTTTACCTGTGATTGCAGCCTGCCTGGCAGCTCTGCTCATGGGTTCTATGGGTGTGGATGCCCCTCAGATGAGCACTGGATGGTGCATGCAAGACCCAGTGGAAGTGGCCTTCTTTGTAGCAACAGAATCTTTCATGCCCCATAATCGGAGCCTTTTCATTGCTGGGCCATGTCTTGCTTTCTCTTGTTTTCTCCAGCACAACTCACCTCGCTACACAGGCACCTCACATGGTTAGGAACATGAGACTAGGATATCATAGCAATTACAGAAATGTGGCTCAGGAATGGACAGGACTGGTAGCTTAATGTTCCAGGATACAAATGCTATATGAATGACAGATAGGGAGTCAAGAGAGGAGGGGCGTGGCCTTTTTGATAAGTGATAGCATTACAGCTGTACTGAGGGAGGATATTCCTGGAAATACATCCAGGGAAGTTATTTGGGTGGAACTGAGAAATAAGAACTGGATGATCACCTTATTGGGATTGCATTATAGATCCACTAACAGCCAGAGGGAAATTGAGAAACAAATTTGTAAGATCTCAGTTATCTGTAAGAATAATAGGTCGGCGATTTTAACTTTCCAAACATAGACTGGGACTGTCATAGTGTTAAAGGTCTGGATGGAGAGAAATTTGTTAAGTGTGTACAAAAACATTTTCTGATTCAATACGTGGATGTACCTACTACAGAAGGTGTAAGGCTTGACTTACTCTTGGGAAATGAGGCAGGGCAGGTGACTTAGGTGTCAGTGGGGGAGCACTTTGGGGCCAGTGACCATAATTCTATTAGTTTTAAAATAGTTATGAGAAAGGATAGACCAGATCAAACAGTTGAAGTACTAAATTGGAGGAAGGCTAATTCTGATGGTATTAGGCAAGAACTTTCAAATGCTGATTGGGGACAGATGTTTGCAGGCAAAGGTACAGCTAGAAAATAGGAAGCTTTCAGAAATGAGATAACGAGAATCAGAAACAGTATATTTCTGTTAAGGTGAAAGGGAAGGCTGGTAGGTGCAGGGAATGCAGGATGACTAAAGAAATTAAGGTTTGGTTAAGAAAAAAAAAGCATATTTAAGGGATAGACAAGATAGATTGAATGAATCCTTCGAAGAGTGTAAAGGCAGTAGGAGCATACTTAAGAGGGAAATCAGGAGGGCAAAAATGGCACATGAGATAGCTTTGTCAAATAGGATTAAGGAGAATCCAAAGGTCTTTTTAAATACATTAAGGATAAAAGGTTAGCTAGGGAAAGAATAGGGTCCCTCAACGATCAGCAAGGCAGCCTTTGTGTGAAGCCACAGGAGATGGGGAGATACTAAATGAATATTTTGCATCAATGTTTACTGTGGAGAAGGATTTGGAAGATATAGAATTTAGGGAAATAGATGGTGACATCTTGAAAAATGTCCATGTTACAGAGGAGGAAGTGCTAGATTACTTGAAACACATAAAATTGGATATATCCCCAGATCCTGATCAGGCATAACCTAGAACTCTGTGGGGAGCTGGGGAAGTGATGCTGGGCCTCTTGCTGAGATATTTGTATCATTGATAGTCACAGGTGAGGTGCCGGAAGACTGAAGGCTGGCTAACATGGTGTAACTGTTTAAGAAGGGTGGTAAGGACAAGCCAGGGAAATATAGATAAGTGAGCCTAACATTGGTATCAGTGTCAACTTCAAAGTAAGAGGGAAAATGAATCATTACACAAAGGTGGATATTGCAGGGGGAAATATCAAAGTTAACTTATAAATCTTTGATGAAATCAAGGCTGTCCAAATAAAATCTAGTTGAGATACCTCTTGTGAATGATCAGGCAGCTGTGAAAATACCCTCAAATAAGCATCAACCATGTCTCAGAGATTGCAGCTTTACTTGTGATCCAGAAGGTTGTGGCTTTAAACTCCATTACAGAGTGTGAACGTATAGTGAACCCCTTCACATCAACCCGTCACTAGGATTACTTCTGAAATGTTGCAGTAACATCATTACTGTTATTTTTCTGGAATTTGTGTAGGGTTTGTTACTAACTGGCAGTGTCTAAGTGAGCAAATTAAAATGGAAATTCATCTCTGTTATCAAATTGACACATAAGGGATGAGCAGACAAAGAGCTACTCTATTATGGATGCTATCGTTTCAGTCAAGAACTCATCTGACCTCCAAGAATCCTGAGGAACAGGACGTACATGTACTTGAAAAGGCAAGGACTGATTAGGGATAATCAGCATGGCTTTGTGCATGGGAAATTATATCTACCAAATTTGACTGAGTTTTTTGAAGATGTAACAAAGAGGACTGATGAGGGCATGTGATGTAAATGTCATGTATATGGACTTCAGTAAGACGTTTGACAAGGTTCCACATGGGAGACTGATTAGCAAGGTTAGATCTCAAGGAATACAAGGAGAACTAGCCATTTAGATACAGAACTGGCTCAAAGGTAGAAGGCAGAGGGTGGTGGTGGAAGGTTGTTTTTCAGACTGAAGGCCTGTGACCAGTGGAGTGCCACAAGGATTGGCGCTGGGTCCACTACTTTTCATCATTTATATAAATGATTTGGACATGAGCATAAGAGGTATAGTTAGTAAGTTTGCAGATGATACCAAAATTGGAGGTGTAGTAGACAGCGAAGAAGGTTACCTCAGATTACAACGGCATCTTGATCAGATGGGCCAATGGGCTGAAAAGTGGCAGATGTAGATTAATTTAGATAAATGTGAGATGCTGCATTTTGGAAAAGCAAATCTTAGCAGGACTTATGCACTTCATGGTAAGGTCCTAGGGAGTGTTGCTGAACAAAGAGACCTTGGAGTGCAGTTTCATAGCTCCTTGAAAGTGGAGTGGCAGGTAGATAGGATAGTGAAGGCGGCGTTTGGTATGTTTTCCTTTATTGGTCAGAGTATTGAGTACAGGAGTTGGAAGGTCATGTTGCAGTTGTACAGGACGTTGATTAGGCCACTTTTGGAATATTGCATGCAATTCTGGTCTCCTTCCTATTGGAAAGATGTTGTGAAATTTGAAAGGGTTCAGAAAAGGTTTGCAAGGATCTTGCCAGGGTTGGAGGATTTGAGCTACAGGGAGAGGCTGAACAGGCTGAAGCTGTTTTACCTGAAGCCTTGGAGGCTGAGGGATGCCCTTATAGAGGTTTACAAAATCATGAGGGGCATGGATAGGATAAATAGACAAAGTCTTTTCCCTGGGGTTGGGGAGTCCAGAACTAGAGGGCATAGGTTTAGGATGAGAGGGGATAGATGTAAAAGAAACGTAAGGGGCAACTTTTTCACATATGTGTATGGAATGAGCTGCCAGAGGAAGTGGTGGAGTCTGGTATAATTGCAACATTTAATAGGCATTTGGATGGGTATATGAATAGGAAGGGTTTGGAGGGATATGGGCTGGGTGATGGCAGGTGGGACTAGATTGGGTTGGGATATCTGATCGGCATAGACGGGTTGGACCAAAGGGTTTGTTTCCATGCTGTATGTCTCTATGACTGTATGACTCTTTAACTGCTTGGTGGTGCAGGCTGAACAATGGCCATTAGTAGCTGTATTGCTGTTGAGCTGATTCCCTCAGTTGGCCTGGCAGCTTTCGATTTTGGAACTTCGTTATCAATTGCATTTTAGCCTTGGTCATGATCTTTCAATTGCCTGCCACTCACAATTTTCTCCACTGAGGTTGCATCACCTAATGAAATGGGTCTGCTCTTCCTTTTGATGCGGGATTGTGAATTTGCTGTTACTGGAGAACATCCAACCCTCTCTTTCTACATTATGATACTGTGCAGAAATTACCCTTCAAAAGATCTTCATAATCTGTTTACATTTAGGAATGAAAAAGACACAATACATATAGAAGTCTTACTTTCTTTGTCAGTGTGTCCATGCTGTGGGTCAAAACGTGTGGTGCTGGAAAAGCACAGCAGGTCAGACAGCATCTGAGGAGCAGGAGAGTCGACATTTCAAGCATAAGCCAGTCATTAGGAATGATGGAGGGCTTATGCCCGAAATGTCGACTCTCATGTTCCTCAGATGCTGCATGACCTGCTATGCTTTTCCAGCACCACACTTTTTGATGCTAATCTTCAGCATCTGCAGTCCTCACTTTCTCCTGTAAATGTTGTGGGGTTGATCAGAAAGGATCACATGAAGTTGGCACGTGGTCTGCCAAAGCAGAACATTCTATAATTTGAGACAAAACCCAGCCACGGGGTAATAGTTTGAGAAAACTCAAATCAGGCTGTTGGTTAGAACAACTGCACTTTAAAACTACTTTGTTTATTCCACCTTCTATTTAAAATTATAAAAGGTATGCCAAGTATTGGTAGAGCCATAGGCTGTCTTTGCTAGATTGGAAATGGAAGCTGTAATTTCAGGGGTAAAGTGGGAATTTATGATATGCAAATGTGCATCATCACAGGGGAAGTGATACAATGTTACATGATCTACTACCTCATGAGGACTTCAACCAAGATGAAATCAGAGTAATGTTCTTTTAATTAAAATTAATGTTGCCTTAGCCCAGCAGTTTCTGTAAATATCCTTTAGGAGCATGACTAGAACAAGAATAGTATAGAAACATGAGTTGCAAAGTTATTCTATGACCCAGTGTGTGAAGGTACAATGCTTTGTTAAAAATCAGAGATGACCACCTGAAAATCTGATTTTTTCACTCTTTTATGTATTCAGCAAGATTTTTGTAATGGTATTCTTCAATCAGATAGAATTCTGAATTCTGTAATGTTGTGCATGCAACTCTTAATTTTCAAAACTATCTTCATGATTTACTTTGAATTGAGGTATTTTGACATGAGTTGTCTTTAATGAAAAATTTACACTTTCTCTTGAACAGCCTCTCAGCCTCGATAATTGTATCTCTTTCTGTTTGTAGACAGAAATCAGATGACTTTCAAATTGCTTGGATGAAAGGATGTTTTTGATTAGCTTGATAAGCTGACTAATTATTTATTGTTTAGCCTCGAGAAAAACAGTTTTCTTATCGCATATCAACAACTCTTAGTGAAAACAATTTAAAATTGATGTTCCAAGTGATTGGTCTTGTATGCTTTTTGTTCATTGTTCACATAAACAACCTAGACTTGGGAATCAGAACTGCTCTCGTCAAGATTTTCCTTTTTGAAGTTAAAGTAAGGCATCAAACATATTGGATGGTGTCACATCTTCCAGTGCCTGAAACAAGTTGCCTCATGTGATTAGGAACTTCTCAGTTCATTAGCTTTGCAACATGATGTTCCGTGAATTAGTTGGAAATCATTTGGTGGGTGAGTTGGACATTCTTATCAATGGCCATCTCTCCAGAGATTGAAGATTCTGGTGACACATTTAAAGACCAGCTGGATGCCACTGCAAATGCAACAATGCAAGAGTTTTACTTCAGCCTGTGAATGCTTCACCCCTGGAGATGCTTCTGATGTTCACTGATGCTGCCCTCCAGACAATGCTAATGAGTGACTGATAAAAGTCATATCTTCTTCCTGGGTGACCACACTAGAAACCATCCCCTTAACCTATACAGCCTGGGTGGAGAGCAGGTCATCACCTACTCACTCACTGGTGATGTCTCACCACCTTGCATTTCTTTATATATGCTCACAACCTGCTGCTGTACTCATCCACATTTCACATAACAATGGAAGCATTGTCAGTGAAGATGTTCAGGCATTGCAATGTTATGAAGAGGGCTCAATGCATTCAGAAGCATCAATGTGACCATGAGGGTATATGAGATGCAGCATAAGGAGCAATCTCAGGATCTGGGACAACACAGTTGTATTCACCAAGAAGTAGACTCCCTGATGCCTTTGATATATAAGCTAGTGGAAGAGCTCAAGAGATCACAGCTGTTTAATGCTTAGTTAATGCAGGGCTGGGTATATGTGGGCATTGAAAGTTTTATGAATGTGTGGTTATCAGAGGCACAAATGAAAATCCAATATTAAATTGCATAGATTAATCAAAAGAAGGAAAAGTCAATCCTTAAGGAATATGACATACAGGAAGCAAAGGACTGCTCACCAAACAGGCATAGGGAAAGTCTCAACCAGGTTCAGATATACTGGAAACTAGGACCCATAAGCCTTTCTCTCGTCTCGAGGCTCTGTGACCTATTGCTCTGTCTTCCTGTCTCTGCCAATCCTCCTCGCCCACCTCAGGATGCCCTCCCCTCATTTCTCAGAGATTTCCCTTCACTTCTGCATCTGCTCCTCAACCAGAAAATTCCTCATTTGGCAACAGAGTTTATGGAGGCCTGTGCACAGCACCTTGATGGGAACACCCTTCTGCGATGTGCAGTATGGCACCATCTGACTGATCTAGCCATTGATCCCCCGTTTCTGAGGGCATGTGATCTGTTTGATAATGGCCTGGGCTCAAGAATGGGCAGAGTTATATCACTCTTCAGCAGCAATATGAGCATATATTTGAGGTGTCATCAGCAAGGTGAGGAGTGGTATCCCTTGTTGTGTACCGACCATCCTTGTATCGGCTGAGGGCCTTTGAAGGAGGCTAGCAACTGAGAGAGCTCCAGAATGTCAATGTTGTAGTGGCTTCATGGATATTCAGCACACACTTGCATTATTTGTCTGTTGTGGTCACAGATGAATTGAAAATTTATCAACTTTGTGAAAACAGTTGAAATTACAGAAGAGGAAGTGCTGGAAGCCTTAGAAAATATAAAGGTGGATAAATCTCTGCTATCTGATCGAGTATATCCCAGGACATCATTGAAAGTTAGGGAGAAAATTGAGGGGAGATGAGGTACCAGGGAACTGGAGGATGGCTAAAGTTGTGCCTTTTTTTCAGGAAAGGCTGCAAGGAGAAGTCTGGGAACTTTCAACCTTTGAGCCTGACTTCAATGGTGGGTAAGTTGATGGAGGTGATTCTGAAAGATAGAACTTATATGCATTTGGAGAGGCAAATACTGATTAGGGATGATCAGCATGGTTTAGTATGAGGGAAATCATGTCTCACCAACTTGACTGAGTTTATGGAGGAAGTAGTTAAAAAGATTGATGAGGTCAGCGTGTTAGAGGTTGTTTACATGGATGTTAGAAAAGGCTTTGACAAGTTCCCACCTGATAGACTAATTAGTGGAATTAGACCACATGGAATTCAGGGTGAGCTTGCCAATAGGATACAAAATTGACATGATGATAGGAGGCAGAGGGTTGCTTTTTAGACTGGACGCCTGTGATCAGCAGTATTCCACAAGTATCAGTACTGGGTCCACTATTGTTTGTCATTTACATAAATGAGTTGGATGAGAATATAGAAGACATCGTTGGTAAGTTTGCAAATGACACAAAAATTGGTGGTTTGGTGGACAGTGAAGAAAGTTATCTAAGATTATAAGGAGATCTTGATCAATTGGGCCAATGAGTTAAGGAGTGGCAGGTGGGATTTAATTTGTATAAACGTGAGGTATTACATTTTGGTCAAACAAACAAGGACAGGACTTATACAATTAGTGGTAGGGCCCTGGGTAACATTGTAGAATAGAGAAACCTTATGGTTCAGTTACATAATTCTTTGAAATTTTCATCACAGGTAGACAGGATGGTTAAGAAAGTGTTTATCATAGTCAAAGATCTGAACACTGAAGGCTAGCATATGAGTTGGGACGTCATGTAGAGGTTGTACAGGACATTGGTGAGGCCTCTTTAGGAGTACTGTGTACCGTTTTGGGTGCCCTGCTATAGAAAGTATATTATTTTATTGGAGAAGCTTCAAAAAAGATTCACCAGGATGTTGCAGGGACTGGAGAGTTTGAGTTATACAAATAGGCTGGATAGGCTGGGACTTCTTTCACTAGAGTGTTGGAGGTTAAGAGGTGACCTTATAGAGATTTATAAAATAATGAGGGGAATAGATAAGGCGAACAGCGAGGTTAAAAATCACACAACACCAGGTGATAGTCCAACAGGTTTATTTGGAAGCAATAGCTTTCAGAGCACTGCTCCTTCATCAAGCGGTTGTGAAGTATAAGATTGTGTGATACAGAATTTATAGCAAAAGTTTACAATGTGGTGCAACTGAAATGATATATTGAAAAAAGACCTGGATTGCTTGTTAAGTTTTTTTATTTGAAAGCAATAGCTTTTGGACTATAATCTGGTGTTGTATGATTTTAAACTTTGTACACTCCAGTCCAACACCGGCACCTCCAAATTGCAAATAACAAGGGTCCTTTCCTTAGGGAGGGGGAGGTCAAAATTAGGGGGATATTTTTAAGGTGAGATGGGAAAGCTTTAGAAAGGACATGAAGGGCCATGTTTTACCCAGAGTGTTTCATGTATAGAATGACTGACCAGAAGTAGTGATGGATACAAATACAGTTACAACGAAATTTCGATAAATATGTGAATAGGAAAGATTTGGAAAGATTTGGGCAAAATGCAGACAAGTGGGATGAGTTAATTTGGGAAATTGTCAGCGTGGACTAGTTGGACTGAAGGATCTGTTTCTGTACTGTATGGCTGTATGACTCCATGAATGGTAAAGAATTCTGACCAATGATGGGGCACTCTGATTGCTATATGGGTACAATTGATTGCACCCTGAACCTGCAGGAAACTGATGATGGTTGAGAATCCTTCTGTCATTGCTGTCTGACTCCCCGCATTGAGGAGGAATGAGATGGGTTTGTGACTCTAACGAAGACGGCATCCGTGATGTGCCTCATTCAGTTATGAGTTGAGGACAATGAAATTCCACAAAAGTATCCAGTAAGCTTGCTGAAATGATGCTCTGGCAAAGACATTAAGAGCTATCAGAATGGAATTATGGTGTTGTCCTTGTGACCACAGGTCCTCAATCAGCAACTAGTATGGAATTTTCAAAACCATTAAGAGTGTACTTAGTCATCATTTGTACTGGCACTCAGTCATTTGCAGATTGGTGCACCTGAGCCTGGAGATCCTGCTCTATGTAAGTGCTGTACCTCTCTATGGGTGACCACTGCCAAGCTTCCTCAGCTTGCCACAGACTTGTGTTAACAATGAGAGAAAGTACACACTTAGCTAAAAAGATTATCACCTCTGATACCTTCCCCATTACATTGTTCTTAATTCATTTGTGGGATGTGGATGACACTGCCAGGCCAACATCTATGGCCATCCCTAGTTGGCCTGGAAAAGATGGTGGTGAGCCACCTTCTTGAACCACGCAGTTCACCTGCTGTGGGTTGACCCACAATGCCATTAGTGAGGGAATTTCAAGATTTTGGACCAGCGACAGTTGGTGGTGTTAGGAACTTGTAGGTGGTGGTGGTGTTCCCATATATCTGCTGCCCTTGTCCTTTGAGATGGAAGTGGTTGTGGGTTTGGAAGGTGCTATCTGAGGATCCTTTGGTGAATGTCTGCAGTGCACCTTGTAGATAATACACACCACTGCTACTGAGCATTAGTGATGGAGGGAGTGGATGCTTTTGGATGTGGTGCCAATAAAGCAAGCTGCTTTTTCCTGTATGGTGTCAAGCCTCTTGAGTGTCATTGGACCTGTATTCATATAGGAAAGTGGGGTGTATTCTATCACACTCCTGACTTATATCTTCTAGATGGTGGACACACACTGAGGAGTCAGGAGGTGAGTTACTCTTCTCAGTATTTCTAATCTCTGACCTGATTTTGTAGCCACTGCATTTGTATGGTGAGTCCAGTTGAGTTTCTGGTCAATGACAACCCCCAGGATGTTGATAGTGGGGGACTCAGTGATGGTAACACAGTTGAATGCCAAGGTATGGTGGTTAGATTGTCTTTTAGTTATGATGGTCATAGCTTGGCATTTGTGTGGCATGAATGTTACTCACTACTTGTCAGCCCAACCCTGGATATTGTCTAGATCTTGTTGCATTTGAACATGGATGTCTTCAGTATCTGAGGAGTCATGAATGGTGCTGAACATTGTGCAATCATTGGCAAGCACCTCCATGTCTGACCTTATGGTGGAGAGAAGGTAGTTGATGAAGCAGTTGAAGATGGTGTTGCCTAGGACACTACCCTGAGGAACTCCTGCAGCGATGTCCTGGAGCTGAGGTGATGGCCTCTAATTGCCACAGCCATCCTCCTATGTTTCAGGTATAACTCTAACCACTGGAGAGTTTGCCCCCTGGTATACATTGATTCCAGTTTTTCTGGGTCTCTGTGATGCCACACTCAGTTGATTACGCCTTGATTTCAAGGGCTGTCATTCTCACGTCACCTCTGGAATCCAGTTCTTTTGTTCATGTTTGAACCAAGGAGCTCAGGAGCTGAGTGGCCCTGGCAGAATCCAAACTGGGCGTCACTGAGGAGGTTCTTGCTGAGCAGATGCTGCTTCATAGCACTATTGATGACACCTCCCATCACTTTGCTGATGATCTATAACAGACTGATACGCGGGTAATTGGCCGGGTTGGATTTGTCGTGCTGTTTATGTACAGGACATACTTGGGCAATTTTCCATATTGTCAGATAGATACCAGTTGTGACTGTACTGGAATGGCTTGGCTAGTGGAGCAGCAAGTTCTGGAATACAAGTCTTTAGTACTATTGCCAGAATGTTGTCAGGGCCCATAGTCTTTGTAGTATCCAGCATTTCCTACAATTTCTTGATATCACATGGAGTGAATTGAATTGGCTGCAAACTGGTATCTGTAATGCTGGGGACCACTGGAGGAGGCCCTCATAGAGGCTAGTCCCTGGGCAGCAGGTGTTCCATGTGATTCTGCACTGCCGTGCTGGTTTAGAGGACAACTTCATGCCCCCAACTTACAGGAACTTGAAGACATTTACTACTGCTCGATTACTTTCAAATCTAACAATATCCCTTCCTGAGCTGATTAGTCAGCTGAACATCATATAAGGTTGATCAAATAATTGTTAATGTGGCTCTGGAATGAAGAAGCTGTCATGAGATTTCCCCTAAAACCAAACCTCCCTTCCTTCCTCCCTCCATCAATACCACATCTACTACAGGAGCCATGTCCTAGCACCCTTCATTTTGCGTTTGATGATCTGGCAGGTACAATGTCATGATTTACAATCTGAGCAACTGTGTGTTTTTGTCAATGGGGAAGATGAGGTACTTCATTGACCCTTGTTGACCTCAGTGATCACAAGATACGATCAGGCCACAATGTTTTCTCAATTAGTTCTTCCATACATGGATGATAAGAGGAACATTGACATTCTGCCTAACCAAGAATTAAGGCAGATGTGTAGCATTGTATAATCACTGTACTCCTATTTACTGGAATAGGTGTTTCGGTTATCTCACATTTCAACCCTCCTGAACTGTGCTGCCTTTCAAAAAGCAGTGGTTACTCCTCTTGCTTTTAGTACTGCTTTATCAACACCAAAACCTTATTATGCAGAAAATTTTTGGACATAGACTTTGCATTCATTGCAGTAGATAGCAAGCTGTACCTGTGACCTGTAAAATACTGCGCCCCTATCAACTCCCTCTCCCCATACTTCAGAGCTCCTACTGTGTAGCACTCTCTTTGCCCATAATGACTCTTTAAATAATTTAATGTAATTAAAAAGCTATGCAGAGCCATTTTGTTTGTTTTATTGGAATAAACTAGTAAATTAAACATATTTTAATAACTAACTATGAGCCTTTTAAGTTACTTGCTCTTCTATCAAAATCTGTTAAATTTTAATGACTCCTCAAGTGGTTGCAAGTGCCCATAATCAGTGGAGACCTTCCCTACTGTCTAACTCAATCAATGGTTGCTTAGTTTTGTGAATGATGGCTTCCTTTGCAATGTTTTATTAAACCAATGTTCAAGTTACCATTATTCCATTTGTTCTTGTTGTAAGTTGTACTTACAATTTTGTAGTACTTGGTACTGGTTTGCTAATTTCAAACAAATTACACCAAGAAAACTGGCTTAGACTAGTAGAAACTTTACTGCTATTAGTGTCAAACTAGATTTTAAATAAAACATAATTTACTCAATTTGTCAACCACTTCTTACTTTTATGTAAGAACATAATAGGCTTTTTTTTAAACAGACACGGCCATATAAAGCAATTACTGCCTCTTTATCAGTAATTATCTGCATTCCTGCCACATCACTTCAGGGAACACTTTTATTTACTCCTAAAGTCATTTAATTTATTGGCTTCAGTAGCTTCCTGGTTATGTTATTCCACAACTCTATTATGCTTTGTGTAAACACATTTCACCCAGCTTTCCCTTTCTTTCTTCTTTGCCCTTTGCCCTTATGAACTATTTGCCTTAAATAACAGCTCTTAAAATCCAATCATTCATCTTAAAATTTCAATTTACTCAACCTGAATTTTCTTTTAAGTTCAAAGCAAAGCCTAACTTTCTCACATCTTGAAAACCTTCACTGCATGTCCCTGAAATGCTTTTAAGGCTAATAACATCTGATTGGATAGGTGATTAGAGCTCTGTACGACCTAAATTCTTTTGATTTATACTCACCATACCTTGGTTTACGTTTATTTCCCAAAGGTAGGAGTGTTAAAGGTAGTATTAAACATGGGTAATTGATCCATTGAGATGTGCACCTTGCATTAGATCAACTTTGATTTCCATCTACATTTCTCTGCTAACTATTGTTAAAGGAGTAAACTTAATTTCTGGGAGCTCAATAATCTCTGACTACATCAGATATTCAACATTTTCAATAAGGTAACAACCCTGCACCACCTGTAGAAATAAGCATTTATCTTTGTGGTAATTATTTCCTACTATATCCCTAGTCAACATCTAGAAAACTGAATTATTCTGAATATATTACTTTCTTTCATAGATCTGTAATATTAATAGTGAAGAATGTAATATGGGCCATGTTACTGAACTAATAATTTAGAGGCATCAAGTAATGCTCCAGGGTCAAGTTTAAATTATTCCACTGCAGCTGATGGAACTAGAAGCTAGTCTTAGAAATGGTGAGCATGACATTACCAAGTCGATGCAGAAATTCATCTGGCTCACCAAAGTACTTTACGGAAGGAAATCTGCCAACCCTGCACAGATTACACATGACTCTCGACCCACACCAATCCTCTGGGATGTTAACCAGTCATTCTGTGTCACTACAGAAAAAGAAAACAAAACATAAAACTGAATTAATCACCCTGTATTGTTTTAGTTGCGGAAAAAGATAAAATCCCACGGTGCCAATAAATGCCATAAAGTCTTCCTTTACTAATAGCAGGAACTTGTGCAAAACTTGAGGAACCTCGCCCAGACGAGTCAAGCAACAGCCTGTTATCATCCTAAATACTGCCAAACTTCTAGGCTTCTTCAATGTCATTCCAAGAAATGTTCTCTTCTGAACAAACTGCCCGAGCCCTGAGGACATAACTCAAAGACTCTGCTTGCACCAGGTATTGCAAGAATCAACACAATCAAGTGAAAGAGCTTAACTGACCCTTTTTTAACCAACCTACCTGTCAGAGCTACATCTGCTCATGATAGCATTAGTAGAAATGGCCAACACACCAAACTGTGGAGATATAGGCTGATCTCCAAACTAAAGAATAGGACTGAAGATTTGTCTCCAAAAGTGCCTGCATAATGTGTATGATTTATCTATACTTTAATTTACTTTGTTTTGGGATCATTAAGTTTTGATCCTGTGTCATTTGGATTTTCTGTGTGTCCAAGAGGATATAATGGTTAACTTGTATGTATTTGCATAGTCCTGGTGATTTATTTTCAAATAATATTAGAAAGAGACTTTATGCGAGTGAAAGGGATTTGTTCACTTCGGGTCAATCTATAAGTAAATAAAGCAAATAATGTAGTGCACATTATTTTCGGGTAGAGGATTCTGGATTTTCTTCTGCTGAGGTAAATACCTACATCCTGCAATTTAACTCTTTAATTTCAATTTGGGTCATTTTGGAGAGGTTTTGGCTGAAGTTGAATATGTAAAACAGTTGCTCCTGAGAAAGAGAGGTACATTAGGATTGTTAAGAAAACAATTACCTCAGTGTAAGGGGTTATTTTTAATGCTCCAGACCAGAAGTTTTGGTTAAATTCTGAATGGGTTTATTTGAAGCTAAGAAAGTATTAGCTCAGTTGAGTGAGAGCAACATGAAGTGGTTATTAAATTCCCAAGATCAGAAATTGAATCTTATCCTTATGAGAAAGAAAGAAATCCTCTTTGTTTTGAGTAATGCAAAGGAAAGCTGTTGGTATAATGGGACTATACTTTATAGTATATTTCAAAATCATTAAATTTGTGTGATGTGTAATTAAGTCAGTTTACTCCATTTAATGCTCATTTCTTTCATATCACAACCATTATTTTTATGGTTAAACATGAATCAGCAACACTGTTTCAGTGAAAGACCTCCTTGTTAGCACTGAAAAGGAATATGATCTATCAAGCCTGTTTACAGTCTGGGATCTGACTTGGCCAGCAGTGACATGAGCTGGGATCATAACGCTTAGCTAAACAATTCCACTGAGGATACAAAACTGGCATCCACACAATACGGTGGCAGGCAATGGCATCATATTATTGTTGCTAGAGACCCAGAGATCCAGAGACCCAGATAATGCTCTGGAGGCCTAGGTTTGATTCCTAACACAGTGAATGGTGGAATTTGAATTCAATTTAAAAACATTTCTGGAATAAAGAAGCTACTGATGATCATAAATCCATTATTGATTGTTGGAAAAACCCATTTGGTTCCCTAATGTCCTTCAGGGAAGGAAATCTGCCATCCGAACCTGGTCTGGCCTACACTTGACTCCAGACACACAGCAATGTGGTTTACTCTCAATTTCTCTCTGAAATGGCCCAGTAAGCCATTCAGTTGTAACAATCCCTACAAAATCTCAGAGAAATGAAACTGGACAGATCACCTGGCGTCAACCTAGGCATTAGAAAAGACAATGGTATAAACAGCCCTGTCAACCCTGCAAAGTCCTCCTCACTTACATCTGGGGGCTAGTGCCAAAATTGGGAGAGCTGTCTCATAGACTAGTCAAGCAACAGCCTGATATAGTCATACTAAAGAAATTATACCTTAAAGACAATGTTTCGGACACCACCATCACTATCCCTGGACATGTCCTGTGTCACCAGCAGGATAGACCCAGCAGAAGTGGTGGCACAGTGGCATACTGTCAGGAGAGAATTGCCCTGGGAGTCCTCAATGTTGACTCTGGAACCCATGAAGTCCCGTGGCTTCATGTTAAACATGGGCAAAAAAACCTCTTGCTGATTACCACATAGCGTCCTCCTTCAGCAGATAAATTAGTGCTCCTTCATGTTGAACAACACATGGAGGAAACATGCAGATGCATCTGTCTATGACAATATCAGTAAGAATGACCACTACACAGTCCTTGTGGAGACCAAGTCCCGCCTTCATATTCAGAATAATCCCCATCGTGTTGTGTGTCATTATCACCGTGTCAAATGGGAAAGACTACGAACAGACCAAGCAACTCAAGACTAGGCATCCATGAGGTGCTGTGCATCATCAACAGCAGCAGAATTGTACTTCAGCACAATCTGCAAACTCACGGCCTGGCATATCCCCCAGTAACCCATTACTTTCAAGGCAGGGGATCAATGCCTGTTCAATGGAGAGTGTAGGAGGGAATGCCAGGAGCAGGCAAATCTGAAAATAAAGTGTCAGCCTGGTGAAGCCACCAAACAGGACTACCTGCATGCCAAACACCATCAGCAGTAAGTGATAGATAGAGTTAAGTGATCCCACAACCAAAAGATCAGATCTAAGCTCTGCAGTCCTGCCATATCCAATCGTGAATAATGATGGATGATTAAACAACTCATTCAAGGATTAGGCTTCACAAGTAACTATTTCCTCGATGATGGAAGAGCCCAGTGTATCAGTGGGCTCAGTGTAAAAGATAAGATTGAAGCTTTTATAGCAATCTTCAGCCAGATGTGCTGAATGGATGATCCATCAGGTCTTCCTTTAGCGGTCCCAAACATTACAGATATTGGTCTTCAGTCAATATGATTCACTCCATGTGATATCAATAAACAGTTGGATACACTGGATACTGCAAAGGCTACGGGCCCTGACAACACTCTGGCAATAATACTTAAGACTTGGTCTCCAGAACCTGCACTACCCTAGCCAAACTATTCCTGTACAGTCACAACACTGGCATTTATCTGACAATGTGGAAAATTACCCAGGTATGTGCTGTACATTAAAAAAAGCAGGACAAATCCAACGCAGCCAATTACCCCCCCCCCCAGTCAGTCTACAGTCAATCATTTGTAAAGTGATGGAAGAGGTCATAAACAGTGCTATCAAGCAGCACCTGCTCAGCAAAAACCTGCTCAATAACACCCAATTGGGATTCCATCAGGGTTACTCAGCTTCTGACCTCACTACAGCTTTGGTTCAAACATGAACAAAAGAGCTGAATTCCAGAGAGTGTGACAGCCCTTGACATCAAAGTTGCATTTGACCAAGTGTGGCATCACAGAGCCCTAGAAAAACTGGAATCAATGGGTATCAAGGGGCAAATTCTCCAGTGGTTAGAGTCATATCTGACACACAGGAAGATGGTTGTGGCTGTTGGAGGTCAGTCATCTCAGCTCCAGGACATCTCCGCAGGAGTTCCTCAGGCCCAACCACCTTCAGCTGCTTCATCACATGGTCAAAAGTGGGGATGCTCGCTGATGATTGCACAGTGTTCAGCACCAGTTCTCAGATACTGAAGCAGTCTATGTTCCAAAAGCAACATGATCTGGACAAGATCCAGGCTTGGGCTGACAAGTGGCAATTAACATGCATGCCATACAAATGCCAGGCTGTGACCATCACCAACAAATGACAATCTAACTACCGTCCCTTGACATTCTATAGGGTACCATCACTGAATCCCCCAATAATAATATCCCGGGGGTTATCATTAATCAGAAATTGAGCTGGACTCACCAAATAAACACAGTGGCTACAAGAGCAGGTCAGAAGCCAGGAATACTGTGGCAAGAAACTTAGCTCCTGACTCCAGAAAGCTTGTCCACTGAAATTAGAGAAGATTTGTAGCTCAGGTTGAGGTTCTGGATGTAGGTTTGCTTACTGAGCTGGAAGGTTCATTTTCAGATGTTTCATTAACATACTAGGTAACATCTTCAGTGAGCCTCTGGATGAAGCAATGTTGATGATTCCTGCTTTCTATTTATATGTTTGAGTTCCTTTGGGTTGGTGATGTCATTTCCTGTGGTGATGTCATTTCCTGTTCTTTTTCTCAACTGGTGGTAAATCGGGTCCAAGTCAATGTGTTTGTTGATAGAGTTCAAGCTAGTGGACCTATGCCTTACAACCCACTTCACCTTCAACAACAAAACCTACAGACAAACCAACGGAACACCCATGGGATCTCCGATATCAGGGTTCTTAGCAGAGACAGTAATGCAGAGACTCGAACAAGTAGCTCTGCCAACCATGCAACCCAAACTTTGGGTCCGCTATGTGAATGACGCCTTTGTCATCACTAAATGAAACAAATTAGAAACTTCAAGACCATCAATAATACCCTGACTGACATAAAATTCACTAAAGAGGAGGAAAACAATAACAAAGTACCACTCCTAGATGCATAGTAGAGCGAACAGCCACTGGGGAACTTCAAACCAGCGTCTACAGGAAAACAACACATACAGACCAAATATTAAACTACAGAAGCAATCGTCCCAACATCCACAAATGAAGCTGCATCAGAACATTATTCCAATGAGCCACTGCTGCACAGAGGAACTACGCAGAGCAAAGGAAAACCACCTATTCAAAAAGAATGGGTACCCAATGAACACACTCCACCGATTTCTCAGCAACAAACCCAAACAAGTAAACAAAACACATCCTAGCCATGCTACCCTACATCAAAGACATCTCAGAAATGACTGCCAGACTACTCAGACCCCTTGGCATCACGGTAGCCCACAAACCCCCCAACACGCTAAAACAGCAGCTAATGAACTTGAAAGACCCTATACAGACACTGAGCAAAACTAATGTTGTTTACAAAATACCGTGCAAGGACTGTAACAAACATTACAGTGGACAAACAGGCAGAAAATTAGCTACCAGGATACATGAACACCAACTCGCCACAAAATGACATGACCCTCTCTCACTAGTATCCTTACATACAGATGAAGAAGGACATCACTTCAACTGGGACAACACATCCATTCTAGGACGAGACACACATGAGAATTCCTAGAAGCATGGCATTCCAACTGGAACACTAGCAACAAACAAATTGACTTGGACCCGATTTATCACACCCTGAGAAAAAGAACAGGAAATGACATCACCATATGAAATGACATCACCACAGGAAATGGCATCACCAACCCAAAGAAACCCAAACATATAAATAGAATGAAGAAATTATCAGCAGTGCTTCATCTAGAGTCTCAGTGAATGTTACCTAGTATGATGATGAACCATCTGAAAATGAACCTTCCAGCTCAGTGGGCAAACCTACATCCAGCTTGTCCACTATCTAGAATGCACTAGTCAGGAATGTGATGGAATACTCCTCACTTGCCTCGATGAGTGCAGCTTGACTCAGGAGAAGCACAGCAGGTCAGGCAGCATCCGAGGAGCAAGATAATCAATGTTTTGAGCCTAAGCCCTTCTTCAGGAATGGGGCTTATGGGTCAGGGCTAAGAGATAAATGGGAGGGGGTGGGGTTGGGGGGAGGTAACTGGGAAAGTGATAGGTGGATGAAGGTGAGAGAGAAGGTGATAGGTCAGAGGGGGCAGTGATGGACGAGTCTGGAAGGCAGTGCGAAAATGCAGGCTTGGGACTGGGATAATGTGGGGAGAGGGGAAATGAGGAAGCTGTTGAAGTCCATATTTATTCCATGTGGTTGCAGGGTCCCAAGGTGGAATATGAGGTGTTCCTCCTCCAGGCATCAGGTGGTGACGGTTTAGTGGTGGGGGAGGCCCAGGACCTCCATGTCCTTGACAGAGTGGGGAGAAGTTGAAGTGTTCAGCCACGGGGCGGTGGGGTTGATGGTGTGGGTGTCTCAGAGATGTACTCTGAAATGATCTTCAAGAAAGTGTCCTGTCTCTCCGATGTAGAGGAGACCACACCAATGAGTGCAGCCCCAACAACACTAAAGAATCTTGACACCATCTAGGACAAAGCAGCCCGCTTGATTGGCACTGCATCCACACCAACAATGCTCAGTGTGCACTATCAACAAGATGCACTGCGGAAATTCACCTGAGGCACCACCTTCCAAATCCATGACCACTTCTACCTGGAGGCACAAAGGCAGCAGATATATGGGAACACCACCACCTTCATGTTCCCCTCCAAGCCACTCACTATTCGGTCTTGGAAATACATCACCATTCCTTCACTATCACTTGGTCAAAATCCTGGAAATTCCTCCCTAACAATATAGTGGGTCAATCCACAGCAGATGGACTGCAGTGGTTCATGAGGGCAACTAGGGTGGCCAATAAATGTTGGCTCAGCGAGAGACTCCCACAACCCCCAAAATGAATAAATAAAAAAAGAGAAATGTGGAATGATGTCCGATTATGTTGGAGCCAGAGAAAACAAAATCCAGTCAATTAATGCCATATCAGCAAAGTGATTGAATGTATCATTGGCAACATTATCAAGTGCATTAATCTCACTAAGACTCAGTTTGGCTTTTGTCAGAGCCATTGTCTCCTGATCTTATTACTGCTTTGGTCCAAATATGGACAAAAAATTTTGGAATCCTGAGGGAAGACGAGAGTAGCTGCCTTTGATGTTAAAGGGTGGACTTTGCATCAAAGAGCACTAGAAAAATTGAAGTCAGTGAGAAAACTCTGTTTTGTGTTGTGTGGCAGTACCATGGTATTTAATAGCAGCGATTTAGAATCAAAACTGGACATATAAGGCATACTGTGTGCTATTAGAAGCAGCAGAATTCCATTCAACCTCCTCTCTTATGATATATTACCAAGTCAAGGATCAACACAGGATGAATGAGGAGCACAGGGCATGTTATAAGGAGGTGCACCAGGCAAACCTAAAACATGAGGTCCCACATTGTTAAAATTATATATATTCTGTATTGTTACAACACAGCAGTGAACCCCTCTGTTAATTAAACCAAACACCCAGAAAAGCTCACCTCACCTCGTAATCTGTTAAAATATGAGTGACAGAGAACTTCCAAAATCCACAATTTAAAGAAAACATATCAATTCTTTCTTTAACTCTAAAAGTGAACATTAAACAACAACAATTTACAATTCTAAACCTCCTTTCTTCTTAAATGTTTGTTATCTGCCTCCAACTCTATAACAATATTTTGTTCCAATAAATGCTCATATTAAAATTCCATTAACTTAATTTCAAAACCACACAGTGGCTGTCATCTCTGGTGTCCTCCTTCTTTTGGCTGAAGGCCTCCCTGGGTTGTCTTTTGTCTTTTACTGCAAGATGTTTCATACAAAAAAGGTACCTTTGATAGAGAGTGTTTTGAATGACAGTCTTTCTCAATAGCCGTTTACTCTCTGTCTAACTTTCAAACTGCCTGCCTCTTTCATTCCCCCAATATCGAATTGTCTCAGTGGTTTGATGTTGGCTAAACAATAAAGTCAAATTCAATTGGATTTTAGTATCCTGGGGCATAATTTAAACTGATTAACAACAATTCAAATTTAACCAAAATAGTAACTGACTCAGGTATCTGGTTTACAGCCAAATGTTATATATTTTCAATTTTCCAATACATTCTGAGATTGCTCGCTCGTCATATGTGAGGTGCTTGTAAGCTCTCAGCGCAAAACAGCATTCACTCTCTCTTAAAGGTACAGTATACACCAGCTAATTCATGACGGTATAGTGAAGGCAGCATGTGAAAAACAGAAGAAAACTATTCCATAATGAACAGATGACATTAAAGCTCAGCAGTTGTGTCATGTCCAGGTATGAATGGTGGTGGAAAATTATAGTAAGCAATTAAAGTAAAAGATTCTGTAAACATTCCCATCCTCAATGATGGGGAACCCAGAATGTAAGTACAAAAGACAAGCAAAATATTTGCAATTATCTTCAGCCTGAAATGCCAAGTGGATAATCCATCTTAGTTTCCTTCAGCTGCCAGTCTTCAACCAACTTGACTCAATTCACAGGATGTCAAGAAAAGCTGAAGGTACTAATAACATTCCAGCTAAATTATTGACAAGTTATGCTCCAGAGGTATCTGCAACACTAGCCAAGCTATTATAGCAGAAGTACAAGCTAGCATTTATTCAATAATGTGCAAATTTGCCCAGGATTGTCCTGTCTGCAAAAACCTAATTCAGTCAATTAGCATATTCTCAATCATCATTAAAGGGGTGGAAGGGGTCATTGACAACACAATCAAATAGCATTTACCATGATAATAAACTATTCACTGATGTTCAATTTAGGTTCAGCTAGGAGCACTCCACTCCAGACCTTAAGATAGTTGTTGACAAAATATGAAATTCTAAAGTTGAGATAAGAAGGTAATCAGTATTTTCCATTCATGTATAATAACATGCCCATCACTGAATTCCCCCATCAAAACTTTGCAGGGTTATCGCTGACCAGAAACTTAACTGGATCAATCAAATAAACATTTTGCAAGAGCAGGTCAGTTTCTGGAAATTCTCTGCGAGTAATTCAGTGGTGAGTTGCCTTATCTACCATCTGTAAGGCATAAGTCAAGAGTGCTATACTTTACTTCTTATTTTCCAGCTGCATATAGTTCCAAAGAGAAATCTTGTACTGTGACACTGTCAGTATCCCACCATAAGCATTCAATCCCTAAACTAGTAAGGCACAATTGCAACAGCCAGTGCAATGCTCAAGCTGTACTCCAGCAACTCTCCAATCCTCTTTTGACAAGACTTTACAAACTTGAAAAATCATAGAAGGACCCCCCATCTCAATATCTCTCTTTGCCAGAGACATGGTGACCCTCAGGTTAAACGGCCACCAGTTATTTCTCCCTAATGAGACAGCAGACCTATGGTCCTCTAGGAGTATAGAGACTTTACCTTCACTGTTGCAACGTTGGAATGCTGTCCCTATTAGCTTTGTGGGTGTATCTCCACCACATGAACTGCAGATAGTCAAGAACATAGCCCACTGTTACTTTCTTATGGGCAATAAATGCTGGCCTAGCCAGCAACATGTACATTCCATCAATGTACTTTAAACATATATGAAACCCATGTTGTCAGTTTTAGGTCTTCAAATAGAACTCTCTACATTGAATGAATTTCCTTGATCTTTCCCTACATCATCACATTCCACTTTAGAAGATCATGCAATCTCTGACTTGATGGCTGCTCACATTCCATTTTACTGCTGCTCTGTGAAATAAAAAAAACTTTTAACTTTGACTTTTGTTCTCCAAAGTGCTTGTCCAGAGTGTAAGGCTGTTGTTACTAAATGTATGAAGTGATAGAATCAATCTTTTGCTACTTACCTTCTCAAAATCATGAAAAGTTCATGAAACTTCTTTTAAATCCCTCCTCAGTTGGTTCAACTTTTAATGAAATAGATCATATCTTCACAGCCTTTTTCTCTTTAAACCAGTGAAACCCCTTTGGACCTTCTTATTGTGAAAGGATATTAATAAATAGCAATTACTGTTACATGAAGCATCCTGTCAATATCTTCTCAAATTGCATCTCTATTATATCCACTATACTCCCTTTATCCAGTCAAACGTTGCTGAAAAATTCAACTTGTTCAACTTTACAAATCAATGTTGAATATCTGTGATTAGCTCATGCATTTCACAGTTATAACTAATTATGTATTTTACTTGCCCTAAACTCTCAGCATATTTGCTGCATTAGCTGAACTATTAATATTGTTGCAGGTCTGCAGTCAAGTGTGTGAACATTGACAGGTTTTATTGAAAAGACAACAGGATAAGGGAGGACACCACAGAAACCCTAACCACTTTGGACCATGTTCCATGTGAACAGATAAGATTATGACACAGTTCCCTATGCATATGTTCAGAAGCTATGCTTAGAGTTAGTATGTTATTAACCCTTTGCTGCATCCTTCCACCTCCTGCTCTCAAGTTTATTTTCCTTCAATCTACCACGGATTGAATCATTGAATCCCTACAGTGGAAACAGGCCCTTCAGCCCAACGAGTCCACATTGGCCCTCCGAAGAGTAACCTACCCAGACTCATTCTCCTACCTTATTAGCTGATATTTACCCCTGACTAACACACATAGCTGACACATCCATAAACACTATGGGCAATTTAGCCTGGCCAATTCACCCGACCTGCACACCTTTGGATTGTGGGAGAAAACAGGAGCATGGGGAGAATGTGTAAACTCCACACAGATAGTTGCCTGGTCCTATAAATCAGCTGTGGTAATCACTAAGCCACCATGCCACCCTAAAACTGTTATTTTGAAAAACTGTTTAACTATTTAAATCAAATTCCTTCTTTCTTCACAATCCAAGTTTCTTTCACCTGTGGTATTAGTCTTGAACAGCATTCTCAGCTCTCTTGGAGGATGTGCAGGACAGAAATGCTCCCTTATCATTTCCTCAGAAGTTAAGCACAACTGTAGAGTGGGACGGCAGCTTCTCAGGAGAGCTGATAACCGGGCTATGACACTTAGAAAGACTTGGACATAAATGTAGTGAAGACCAATAATGGAAAAAAAAATCATTGAAAAGAGAACCATAACCATCCCCCAGGAACCCATTGAAAAGTAAGGCAGTGAACTGAATGTTTGTCTCTCATGTCCCACATTCTTCTGCTTTGTACACAGACTCAGGGATGAACAGACAACAGTAAGAATGAAGAGCTTTCTGAAGACAACTCTAGAGATGAGGAAATTAAGACTGTTCCCCTACTTCTAAGGTAGGAATTTTTCTCTTTCGTAGGTCATGGCATCACTGACATTCTAGGTATCAATAGTCTCTATGACAATTCCTCCCATTGCTTGAAATATGATGGAAGGCAGCTTGAGAAACTGAAGCTTCACTGGCCGTATTAAATCATAAAGAATGGATATGCACACCCTGGATCAAATTTAAAACTAGTTTTCTTGCTCTGGATGTCAAAAAATTTGCCAAGAGTCAACCACTTCTCTCAAGGAGCAGACTGGCTGGTCTGTTTTAAACTTTTAATCTGCTGCAGATTGAAAGTACCTATTGAGAAAGTGAGGACAGCAGATGCTGGAGATCAGTCGAAAAGCATGGTGCTGGAAAAGTACAGCCGGTCAGGCAGCATCCAAGGAGCAGGGGAGTCGACATTTCAAGTATAAGCTCTCCATCAGGAATGTGGGAGGGGGGGAAGGGGCCCAAGGGGCTGAGAGATAAATGGGAGGGGGTTGGGGCTGGGGGGAAGGTGGCTAGAATGCAAGAAGTCGATGAAAGTGGAGGGTGATAGGGAGGAGGGTGAAGTGGATGGGTGGGAAGGAAGATGGACAGATGGGATAGTTTAAAAGTTTGGTGACAAGTTGGAGGGTTGGATCTGGGATAAAAGATAGGGAGAAGTTAGGGTTGATCAGGGATAGTGGAGAGAACTTGTGCGTGGAGTCTGAGCAGATAGGGGAAACCCTAAATGAGTTTTTTGCTTTGCTTTTCACGAAGGAAAGGCATCTTTTTGTGAATGAAAACTTTGAGGAGCTGGGATACAGGCTTGACCAGATCAAGATTGATGAAGTTGATGTGCTGGAAATTTTGGAAAACATTAAGATTGATAAGTCCCCAGGACCAGACCAGACTTATCCCAGGCTGCTCCAGGAAGCGAGAAGGGAGGTTGCTAAGCCGCTGGCAAGGATCTTTGCCTCCTCACTCTCCACTGGAGTTGTACCGGAGGATTGGAAGGAGGCAAATATTGTTCTTCTTTTCAAGAAGGGCAATAGGGAAATCTTGGGCAATTACAGACCAGTCAGTCTTACGTCTATGGTCAGCAAAGTTTTGGAAAGAATTCTGAGGGATGGGATTTATGACTATTTGGCAAAGCATAGTGTGATTAAAGGCAGTCAGCATGGTTTTGTGAGGGGCAGGCCATGCCTCACAAATCTTATTGAGTTCTTTGTGGAGGTGACAAGACAGGTCAATGGAGGTCGAGCAGTGGATGTGGTGTATGTGGACTTCAGCAAGGCATTTGATAAGGTTCCCTATGGTTGGATCATTTATAAAGTCAGGAAGTATGGTAGACAGGGAGATTTAGTATCTGGGTTCAGAATTGGTTGGCTGACAGAAGGCAGAGAGTAGTTGTAGATGGAAAGTATTCTGCCTGGAGGTCAGTGATGAGTGGGGTCTCATAGGACTCTGTTCTTGAGCCTCTGCTCTTTGTAGTTTTTATAAATGGCTTGGATGAGCAGGTTGAGGGGTGGGTTAGAAAATTTGCAGATGACACAAAGGTTGGAGGTGCCGTTGATAATATCGAGGGCTATTGCAGGCTGCAGTGCGACATAGACAGGATGCCGAGCTGGGCTGAGAAATGGCAGATTGAGTTGAACCTGTATAATTGCAAAGTGATGCATTTTGAAAGGTTGAACTCGAATGATGAATATAGGATTAAAGACAGTATTCTTGGCAGTGTGGAGGAACAGAAGGATCTAGGTGTGCAACTACATAGATCCCTCAAAGTTGCCACATAAGTGGATAGGGTTGTTAAGAAAGCATATGGTGTTTTGGCTTTTTTTAACAGGGGGATTGAGTTTAAGAGCCGTGAGGTTTTGCTGCAACTCTACAAGTCCCTGGTGAGACCACACTTGAAATATTGTGTCCAGTTCTGGTCGCCCTACTATAGGAAAGATACAGAGGCCTTGGAGATGGTGCAAATAAGGTTAACCAGGATGCTGCCTGGGTTGGAGGGCTTGCTTTATGAAGAAAGGTTGAATACGCTCAGACTTTTCTCTCTGGAGAGGAGGAGGAAGAGAGGAGACCTGATCGAGGAATACAAGATAATGAGAGGAATAGATAGAGTCAATAGCCAGAGATTTTTCCCTAGGGGGGGATTGACTGGTAAGAGGGGTCATAGTTTGAAGATATTAGGAGAAAGGTATGGAGGAGACGTCAGAGGTAGGTTCTTTACGCAGAGAGTTGTGAATGCATGGAATGCGTTGCCAGCTGTGGTGGTGGAAATAGAGTGATTAGGGACATTTAAGCGACTGCTGGACATGCACATGGGTAGCAGTGAGTTTAGGGGTGAGAGGTTAAGTTATTATATTTTACATCAGAATTAAACCATGGCACAAAATCGTAGGCCTAAGGGCCTATTCTGTGCTGTACTTTTCTATGTTCTATGTTCTAAAAGGTGGAGTAGGGAAGATCAGGAAACTGGTGAAATTGACATTAATTCTGTATGGTTGGAGGATCCCAAGGCGGAAGGTGAAGTGTTCTTCCTCCAGGAATTGGGTGGCTAGAGTTTGCTGGAGACGGAAGCCCTGGACTTGCAATTCCTTTGCAGAGTTGCATGGGGAAGGGAGGTTGAAGTGTTTGGCCACAGGGCGGTGGTGCATGTGCATAGTCAGATCCCTCCACCAGAGATAGATTTCCCTCCCCACCCCTTCCAGCATTCTGCATAGACCATTCCCTCTGTGACTCAGTTGTTAGGTCCATGCACCCCCACCAACCCATCCTCTACCTCCGGCTCCTTCCCTTGTCACCACAAGAAATGCAAAACCTGCGCCCATACGTCCCCCGTCATCTCCATCCAAGACCCCAAAGGATCCTTCCACATTTGGCAGAGATTTTCCTGCACCTTTGAACACCTCATTTACTGGGTCTGGTGCTCTTGATGTGGTCTCCTCTACATTGGGGAGACAGGACATCAGCTTGTTGAATGCTTCAGAGAACATCTTCAGAACCCATGGACTAAACAACCCCACCACCCTGTGGCCAAACACTTCAACACTTCCTCCCACTTCACCAAGGTCATGCAAGTTCTGGGTCTTCTCCACCACCCTTTTCACCACATCCAAGTCAGGAATGTGATGGAATACTCTCAACTTGCATGAATGGGGCGCAGTTCCAACAACATTGAAGAAGCTTGAAACCAGACAGTACAAAGCAGCCACTTGATTGGCACTGCATACAAAAGCATTCACTCCTTCCACCATTATTGTTGCAACAGTTTATACACAACATCTTAGATGCACCTTCCGAATCAATGACCACTACCAACGAGAAGGACGATGGCAGCAGATACGTGGGAATACTGCTACCTAAGATTCTCTCCCAAGCCACTCAATAATGTGATTTGTAATTATTTTGCCTTTTTTTCACTGGCACAGGATGAAAATCTTAGAAGTCCAGGGTGGGCTGGGGCTGCCTTAATAATAAGAAATGAAATTAATTCAATGGCAAGAAACATTGTAGAGTTAGGTGATGTAGAATCTGTGTGTGTAGAGTTGAGGAACTGCAAAGGGGAAGAAAGCCATAATGGGAGTTATTGTTATGACACGGGGTAAACCCTCCTCCTTAATTTAAACCAGCAACACAGAAAAGATTTATCCTGTGCAGTAATCTGTGAAAATTTGAGAGGCCAAGAACTATTTAAAGTAAAAATTAACAACTTTATTTCTTAAATTGTAACAGTGAGTAATTAACTAACAACTATTTACAACTTGTCCCTCTGACCTATCTTTTACCTTCCCTTCTATAATACTAGTCTGATAAAACCCCCAGCGAAAGTGAGGACTGCATATGCTGGAGATCAGAGTCTAGATTAGAGTGGTGCTGGAAAAGCACAGCAGGTCAGGCAGCATCTGAGGAGCAGGAAAATCAACGTTTCAGGCAGGTCCAATTCCAGCTTCTCTGCTAATTCCTGCAGTTTGGTCTTATCACTTTTTGAAAAACTTCCAAAGTCACCACATGCACTTCCAGAAAACTTTTGGCAACTGTAAGAGCCATTACTATCCCAAGCTTTGTCTACCCAACCAAACCAACACCTGAAATAAAGACACTAGCACCTGCCACATGTTATTTAAAATCCTGCAAAGAGCCCCCAATCTGTTATGGACTCGAACAAATCACACAACACATTCCAGACCATACCTTTGCAATTTGTTTTGGTAAGTGTACAGTGAAAATTACCCAGAATATGTTAGCGAGGTTGACTTACCAGGTTTAAAGCAGACAAGAAAATTATTCACAAAATTGCACAATCTGTTATGGACTAGACCAAACCACTCAAAACATTCCAGACCATAACTTTGCAATTTGTTTCGGTAAGTATACAGTGAAAATTACCCAGAATATTCACAAAATTACACAATGAAACACGAGGAAAAGAAAAAAAACCCCAACAGAACTCAGTCTATCCAAACTAGACTAAAGCGTGCTGTTCCAAGTACACACATAACAGTCCCAATAAGCAAACCCCCTTTAAAACACAGTACAAAAAAAGGGTCAGATGCTTACAGGTTGAAATTTGAAGAGCTGAAGAGAGCATTTCCACACAGCTCACTGTTGAACTCCCAGCCAGTTCTAGACTGAACTAAACTGCTCAGCTCGAGAACTGACCATTCCCCTTTCATTCCATAAATCACTTCTAAAACTTGTTCACTTTGGCCTGAAGTCTCATCTGTTAACGTATAAACAAAAGGCTCTCAAATCCTTTATATCGCTGTAACAAACCAGACTGATCAGAGCCCAGCCCGGTTTATTACCCCTTTGAAAAAAATCAAGGACAGAGTCTCATTGAGCCAGTGAACAGCTTTTAGAAAAAAAAAGGGACGAGTTTTGTGACATGGTCTTAATGACATTGCAGGTGTATCAAGACCAACTGTACAGTACTGGTTAAAGAGGGCTCACAATCACCTCCACATGGGCAATTAGAAGTGGATAATAAGTGCTGGCCAGATCATGATGCCCACATTCCCTGAATGTGTAAAAAAAATACTTAATTTCAGTGTGAGATCCTGGCAGCTACAAAATGTTAACTTCTGGTTCTAGCTATGCTCTGATTTTGGGAAATGGGATCTTCAGGCTTTGCTTTTAAGTGTTCTTGGCTTACTACAGTTGCATTGATGAAATGAAAAGGATGGAATTAATGTGCATCATATGATATATCTGCTTGTTTGAGGCCAAGATTTGCAATGTGTATTCTTGAACAATGAATATCTTGCCAAAGAAGTGTGAATTGAAGGGAAATGTGGGATGTAATGAATCAGTGGATACTTGGTTACTAAAATCCTATGGCCTGGCCTCCACTTCCAAGAGTTTCACTCCATCTCCAATAGTTAAAACAATAACTTGCACCACACACTTTCCATGTGATGTCAGCCATTTTCTTCAGTTATTGCCCAGTTCATTTTCAATGTTGTATGGCAAGTTTCTCACTTTTGCCAGATCCTATGCCTTTGGACATTTCTATACTCTACATCCTTCCCATGTTGAAGCCAGCAAGATCATGGCCTATGAAAACCTCCCTTGCTGGAGCCTCCAGTCTTCACCTCTGACTGGAGATCCACCCTTCTGTGTAGAATTATCGCAATCACTGCATTCATTCCATCAGCAGCCCAGTCCAATTAGCACCAATCCCACCCCAGTTTCCACAGGACTCTTTGAACTACCCCTGCTAACCCAGAAGAAAAACAGCACGAGGAAATGAATACACTTGTCATATTGGATCACTGTTCCGAAGTGGACAAAGCGAGTTGGTCGTGTATGCATAATTTCCAAGCTTTACCATTCCCATACCAGGGCAAACTCTGCTAGACCATCATTGAACATAGCCTCAAGACTGACCATGGCCCAGGGCCCTGCATGACTTCTCTGGACAGCACGAAGTGAACATGGCCTCCCTCCAGACTAATATCTCTGAGCTCCCCTTACCACTAAGTCCTGGTTGCAGTTCAGCTGTAGGACTGATTATGGTTCAATCATTGGACTGTAAAGATATTATCCCTGGATTCTAGTAGGACCAAAGATAGTAGACCATGGCAAAGCCTTTGGCCTGGTTTCAAATTAACTCCTTGACAGTTTGTGACATTGCCTATGACCTGACATTATGCCCTTTGCCCCATTAAAACCTACGCTCCTTGACTTTCACACATTGTCATTTGCTTGAAGCACATGCAGTACATTTACCACATAAACTGGTGGGCACATGCTGCAGGGGTAAAATTGACTTAGCACAATCCACACAGTGATCGGTCCATCCCACATGCCTGTTCTGTGCTCCCCACCATGAAAAGCTGCCTTCCCTTCCTCTGGACAAAAATGCAATGCATGCAATGGAGGTTGACACTGAAGACCTTTTGCGCTAAAAAAAATCAGCCACATGGAATTAACAATGTTGAAATAGTGAGTGTCCATTAAGACAACGATGTGAAGTGGACAGGGGTCACCTAATAAGCACAACATGAGTGAATGGTAGAAAAACAAGATAAGAGTCATTAGATCTAAGAAGCAATTTGATTGATACATAGTAATTCTTGGGTCGATATCTCTTCCCTGAGGCAAGTCATTCCCAATACAAGTACTTAATCATAGCAAGATGTTTGTCTTTCAGTTTTCATGACTCTGCTGGGTTTGCGGCTTACAAAATGTGTTGAGCTGCCATTGGCAGGGAAATTTGCGAGAGCTGCTCGGGAGGATTTAAACTAGCAAGGTGTGGGGGGTGTGGGGGCTGGGACCCAGGGAAATAGTGAGGAAAGATTTCAATCTGAGGTTGGTACAGTTGAGAGCAGAAAAATGTGTTGCTGGAAAAGCGCAGCAGGTCGGGCAGCATCCAAGGAGCAGGAGAATCGCCATTTCGGGCATGAGCCCTTCTTCAGGAATGATGAAAGTGTGTCCAGCAGGCTAAGATAAAAGGTAGGGAGGAGGAACTTGGGGGAGGGGCATTGGGAACGCCATAGGTGGAAGGAGGTTAAGATGAGGGTGATAGGCCGGAGAGGGGGTGGGGGCGGAGAGGTTGGGAAGAAGATTGCAGGTCAAGAAGGCAGTGCTGAGTCCAAGGGTTGGGACTGAGATAAGATGGGGGGAGGGGAAATGAGGAAGCTGGAGAAATCTGCATTCATCCCTTGTGGTTGAAGGGTTCCTAGGCAGAAGATGAGGCGCTCTTCCTCCAAGCGTCATGTTGCCATGGTCTGGCGATGGAGGAGGCCAAGGACCTGCATGTCCTTGGTGGAGTGGGAGGGGGAGTTAAAGTGTTCAGCCACAGGGCGATTGGGTTGGTTGGTGCGGGTGTCCCAGAGATGTTCTCTGAAACGTTCCGCAAGTAGGCGGCCTGTCTCCCCAATGTAGAGGAGGCCACATCAGGTGCAGCGGATGCAGTAAATGATGTGTGTGGAGGTGCAGGTGAATTTGTGGTGGATATGGAAGGACCCCTTGGGGTCTTGGAGGGAAGTAAGGGAGGAGGTGTGGGCGCACGTTTTGCATTTGTTGCGGTTGCAGGGGAAGGTGCCGGGAGTAGAGGTTGGGTTGGTGGGGGTTTTGGACCTGACAAGGGATTCACAGAGCGAGTGGTCTTTCTGGAATGCTGATAGGGAAGGGGAGGGAAATATATCCTTGGTGGTGGGGTCTGTTTGGAGGTGGCGGAAATGACGAAGGATGATACGATGTATCTGGAGGTTGGTGGGGTGGTAGGTGAGGACCAGTGGGGTTCTGTCCTGATGGCGGTTGGAGGGGCGGGGTTCAAGGGAGGAGGAGCGGGAAGTGGAGGAGATGCAGTGGAGGGCATCGTCAACCACATCTGAGGGGAAACTGCGGTCTTTGAAGAAGGAGGCCATCTGGGTTGTTCGGTATTGGAATTGGTCCTCCTGAGAAACATATCGGAAATTAAAGACAGTAAGTACCAAAGACTTTCATGTACTTACCCCCACACTACGGATTCCTCAACCGTTCCAGTATCTTCCATTGGCCTCCGTAACTGCTCGGGCGCCATTAACCGAACAACCCAGATGGCCTCCTTTTTCAAAGTGCGCAGTTTCCCCTCAGACGTGGTTGATGATGCTCTCCACCGCATCTCCTCCACTTCCCGCTCCTCCTCCCTTGAACCCCGCCCCTCCAATCGCCACCAGGACAGAACCCCACTGGTCCTCACCTACCACCCCACCAACCTCCGGATACATCGTATCATCCTTCGTCATTTCCGCCACCTCCAAACGGACCCCACCACCAGGGATATATTTCCCTCCCCTCCCCTATCAGTGTTCCGGATAGTCCACTCGCTTCGCGACTCCCTCGTCAGCTCCACACCCCCCACCAACCCAACCTCCACTCCCGGCACCTTCCCCTGCAACTGCAACAAATGCAAAACTTGCGCTCACACCTCCCCCCTCACTTCCCTCCAAGGCCCCAAAGGGTCCTTCCATATCCACCACAAATTCACCTGCACCTCCACACACATCATTTACTGCATCTGCTGCACCTGATGTGGCCTCCTCTACTTGCAGAACTTTTCAGAGAACACCTCTGGGACACTCGCACCAACCAACCCAACCGCCCCGTGGCTGAACACTTTAACTCCCCCTCCCACTCCACCAAGGACATGCAGGTCCTTGGCCTCCTCCATCGCCAGACCATGGCAACACGACGTCTGGAGGAAGAGCGCCTCATCTTCTGCCAAGGAACCCTCCAACCACAAGGGATGAATGCAGATTTCTCCAGCTTCTTCATTTCCCCTCCCCCCACCTTATCACAGTCCCAACCCTTGGACTCAGCACTGCCTTCTTGACCTGCAATCTTCTTCCCGACCTCTCCGCCCCCACCCCCTCTCCAGCCTATCACCCTCACCTTAACCTCCTTCTACATATCGCATTCCCAACGCCCCTCCCCCAAGTCCCTCCTCCCTACCTTTTATCTGAGCCTGCTTGGCAAACCTTCCTTATTCCTGAAGAAGGGCTTATGCCTGAAACATCGATTCTCCTGCTCCTTGGATGCTGCCTGACCTGCTGCGCTTTTCCAGCAACACATTTTTCAGATCTGATCTCCAGCATCTGCAGTCCTCACTTTCTCCTGGTACAGTTGAGAACAAAGGCGAGTCAAACAGTCAGGGCAGGCAGGAAAAAAGCAGAGAACAAGGTAGGACTGATCAATTAAACTGCATTTTTTTCAATGCAAGGGGCCTAACAGAGAAGGCAGATGAACTCAGGGCATGGTTAGGAACATGGGACTGGGATATCATAGCAATTACAGAAACGTGGCTCAGGGATGGACAGGACTGGCAGCTTAATTTTCCAGGATACAAATGCTACAGGAAGGCTAGAAAGGGAGGCAAGAGAGGAGGGAGAGTGGTATGTTTGATAAGGAATAGCATTACAGCTGTACTTAGGGAGGATATTCCCGGAAATACATCCAGGGAAGTTATTTGTGTGGAACTGAGAAATAAGAAAGGGATGATCACTTTATTGGGATTGTATTATAGACCCCCTAATAGTCAGAGGGAAATTGAGAAACAAATTTGTAAGGAGATCTCAGTTACCTGTAAGAATAATAGGGTGGTTATGGCAGGGGATTTTAACTTTCCAAACATAGGCTGGGACTGCCATAGTGTTAAAGGTTTAGATGGAGAGACATTTGTTAAGTGTGTACAAGAAAAGTTTCTGATTCAGTATGTCAATATACCTACTAGGGAAGGTGCAAAACTTGACTTACTCTTGGGAAATAAGGCAGAGCAGGTGACTGAGGTGTCAGTGGGGGAGCACTTTGGGGCCAGCGACCATAATTCTATTAGATTTAAAATATTGATGGAAAAGAATAGACCAGATCTAAAAGTTGAAGTTCTAACTTGGAGGAAGGCCAATTTTGACGGTATTAGGCAAGAACTTTCAAAAGCTGATTGGGCGCAGATGTTCGCAGGTAAAGGGACGGCTGGAAAATGGGAAGCCTTTAGAAATGAGATAACAAGAGTCCAGATACAGTATATTCCTGTTTGGGTGACAGGAAAGGCTGGTAGGTATAGGGAATGCTGGATGACTAAAGAAATTGAGGGTTTGGCTAAGAAAAAGAAGGAAGCATATGTCAGATATAGACAGGACAGATCGAGTGAATCCTGAGAAGTATATAAAGGCAGTAGGAGTATACTTAAGGGGGAAATCAGGAGGACAAAACGGGGACATGAGATAGCTTTGGCAACTAGAGTTAAGGAGAATCCAAAAGGTTTTTACAAATACATTAAGGAGAAAAGCGTAACTAGAGATAGAATAGAGTGCCTCAAAGATCAGCAAGGCGGCCTTTGTGTGGAGCCACAGGAGATGGGAGAGACACTAAATGAGTATTTTGCATCAGTATTTACAGTGGAAAAGGACATGGAAGATATAGAATGTAGGGAAATAGATGGTGACATCTTGGAAAATGTCCATATTACTGAGGAGGAAGTGATGGATGTCTTGAAATGCACAAAAGTGGATAAATCCCCAGGACCTGACCAGGTGTACCTGAGAACTCTGTGCAAAATTACAGAAATGATTGCTGGGCCTCTTACTGAGAGATTTGTATCATCGATAGTCACAGGTGAGGTACTGAAAGGCTGGAGGTTGACTAATGTGGTCCCACTGTTTAAGAAAGGTGGTAAGGACAAGCCAGGGAACTATAGACCAGTGAGACGGATGTTGGTGGTGGGCAAGTTGTTGGAGGGAATCCTGAGAGACAGGATGTACATGTATTTGGAAAGGCAAGGACTGGTTAGAGATAGTCAACATGGCTTTGTGTGTGGGAAATCATGTCTCACAAACTTGATTGAGTTTTTTGAAGAACTAACAAAGAGGATTGATGAGGGCAGAGTGCTAGATTTGATATATATTGACTTCAGTAAGGTGTTTGACAAGGTTCCCCATGGGAGACTGATTAGCAAGGTTAGATCTCATGGAATACAGGGAGAACTAGCCATTTGGATAAAGAATTGGCTCAAAGGTAGAAGACAGAGGGTGGTGGTGGATGGTTGTTTTTCAGACTGAAGGCCTGTGACCAGTGGAGTGCCACAAGGATCGGTGCTAGGTCCTGTACTTTTCATCATTTATATAAATGATTTGAATGTGAGCATAAGAGGTATTGTTAGTAAGTTTGTGGATGGTACCAAAATTGGATGTGTAGTGGACAGCGAAGAAGATTACCTCAGATTACAAGAGGATCTTGATCAGATGGGCAAAATGGGCTGAGAAGTAGCAGATGGAGTTTAATTTAGATAAATGTGAGGTGCTACATTTTAGGAAAGCAAATCTAAGCAGGACTTATACATTTAATGGTAAGGTCCGAGGGAGTGTTGCTGAACAAAGAGACCTTGGAGTGCAGGTTCATTGCTCCTTGGAAGTGGAGTCGCAGGTAGATAGGATAGTGAAGAAGACATTTGGTATGTTTTCCTTTCTTGGTCGGAGTATTGAGTACATGAGTTGGGAGGTCATGGTGCGGCTGTACAGGACATTGGTTAGGCCACTCTTGGAATATTGCATGCAATTCTGGTTTCCTTCCTATCAGAAAGGTGTTGTGAAACCTGAAAGGGTTCAGAAAAGATTTACAAGGATGTTGCCTGGGTTCAAAGATTTGAGCTATAGGGAGAAGTTGAATAGGCTAGGGCTGTTTTCCCTGGAGCGTCAGAGGCTGAGGGGTGACCTTGTAGAGGTTTATAAAATCATGAGGGGCATGGAAATGGTAAATACGTAAAGTCTTTTCCCTGGGGTGGGGGATTCCATAACTGGAGACCAGAAGTTTAGGCTGAGAGAGGAAAGATATAAAAGAGACCTAAGGGGCAACTTTTTCACGCAGTCACCCTCTGTGTGTATGGAATGAGCTGCCAGAGGAAGTGGTGGAAGTGAGTCCAACTGCAACATTTAAAAGGCATCTGGATAGGTAAATGAATAGGAAGAGTTTGGAGGGATATGGGCCAGGTACAGGCAGGTGGGACTAGATTGTGTTGAGACATCTAGTCGACATGGACGAGTTGGACCGAAGGGTCTGTTTCTGTGCTGTGCATCTGTATAACTCTATGACTCTATGCTAGTTTCTTCGTCTGAGTGAAAGCTGCTTCTTGTCCTGTGGCCTAGTATCCAACTATGCATTCTTAGCTGTAAGCTTCAATGATGCATCAGGCAAGAACTTCACTAAGTTTCAACAAATTAGTAGTTTACATTCACATCAGTTGTTTGCTACATCTCTATTAGACTTCTCACCTTGTCAGGAAGTATCATAGAACCATAGTATCTCCACAGTGTGGAAACAGGGCCTTCAGCCCAACAAATCCACACTAATCCTCTGAAGATCACCTCACTCAGACCCCATTCCCTCACCGTAAGATCCTTTCTTTACCCCTGAATAATACACCCAAAGTACACATAACTGAACACTATGGGCAATCTAGTATGGCCAAATCATTTAACCTGCACACCTTGGATTGTGGACAGAAACTGAAGCACCCAAAGTAAACCCACACACACACGGGGAGAATGTGAAAACTCCACAGTCGTCTGAGGCTGGAATTAAACCTGGGTCCCTGGCGCCATGAGGTAGCAGTGCTGACCACTGAGCCAGCGTGCTACCCCAACTAGGCAAACTCCTTTTGCTTTGGGAACCTTCGTACTTGATGTTAAGTATCTTTAAATACATTGTTACTTTCTTGTTCCATTCTTCTTATTTATCACATTTTTTCTTCTTCTGAAGTGTCACACCAAACCCAAAACTCTCTGTTTCTTTCACTGATACATTCTGCCAGACCTGTTGAGTACCTTCAGCATTTTCTGTATTTGTTATTCACTTTATCTTCTATTCTTCCATGGTAACTCTCTCTTCTGCTTCATTGCTTATCCTGAGCTCCTTAAAGATTGTTTTCTTGGCTCTCTTCTCTTCATTTCATTTGATCAGGACCTACTGGATTCCTGTATGTTGTGTTTGAGGGTAGCTGGAACTTTCCTCAGTTAGTCTTGCAATTGATCTACTTTGATATGATATTCATCAGAAAGACATCCAATACATACAGGAACATCCTTTTAATCTTTCTTGGTTTTGTTCAACAGTAAATGGCTGGTTGGCCTGTGAAATGCCCCACATCCATTCTTGTAAATGTAAGGTTACTAATCCAAATAGAAGCACTGGCATCTGTCTGAAACTTCAGTCACTTGATGGTCTCCTTCTGCAGTCATCATTGTAACAGTCACAAAAATCATTTAGCATATTTAAGCCTGACATTGTCAGCTGGTTGTGTTTTTCAGAGTGACTGTCACAATCCATCATCTGACATTTGACCACCAGACATCTTTATTGATTTTCTTTACTTCTTTCCATCTATGGGTGGCATGGTGGCACAGTGGCACAGTGGTTAGCACTGCTGCCTCACAGCGCAAGAGACCCGGGTTCAATTCCCACCTCAGGCGACTGACTGTGTGGAGTTTGCACATTCTCCCCACGTCTGCGTGGGTTTGCTCCGGTTTCCTCCCACAGTCCAAAGATGTGCAGGTCAGGTGAATTGGCCATGCTAAATTGCCCGTAGTGTTAGGTAAGGGGTAGATGTAAGGGTACGGGTGGGTTGCGCTTCGGCGGGGCGGTGTGGACATGTTGGGCCGAAGGGCCTGTTTCCACACTGTAAGTAATCTAATTTAAACATTCGTGTGCAAATTGATTTAGCCTCATGTAGTTAGATCTCTACTCTCCTCACAACGGAAAGTCCTTTTTATTGTTATGGATTAGACCAGATCCCCATAAAATACATTACGAAGATGGCTAGACCCTAACATTTTCTTATTTTAAAGGCAAGTGCCTGACTTTTCATTTTGGATGCATATTGATTGGTGAAGCCACTGAATTTATAGTAAAATGTACTTTATTCATTTACCATAGTTAAAATACGACAAAAGAAAGAGAACATTTGAATAACAACTCTATTGAAAAATCCAACAGAATAATACCAATTCCTAGTCAACTAACTGTTCCTATGTAGTAACATCCCATAAACATACTCTTGCCAAAACACAAATTCAGAAAAAAACAGATGGCCTCAAATGCAACTCCAACAGCAGGAAGAGAACCCTGAGCCTTTAGCAGCAACTGAGAATGGAAAATGTAATGGGGAGAGATGTCCTGCAGCAACAGCTGCTACTGAAAACCTAATAAACTGAAAATCCTTGTTTTGTGGGAGCTTGACAACACCCAATTAGGCTGCTTCTATTTTTCTAACTTTTTAAGCTGTTTACTTTTCAGGTTTTCTATAGGCATCTAGGCACCTCTGTCTTAAAACCTTTCTCAGTGGCTCAGTAGTTTGCACTACTGCCTCAAAGTGCCAGGTACCTGGGTTTGAGTCCAGCCTCTAAACTCTGGGTGGAGTTTGCACATTCTCACCGTGTTGCATGGGTTTCCTCAGGGTGCTCTGATTTCCTCCCACAGATGTACAGGTTAAGTGAATTGGTCATGCTATATTGCCCATCGTGTTCAGGGATGTGTAGATTAGATGCGTTAGTCAGGGTTAAATGTAGGGTAATAGGGGAATGGGTCTGGGTGGGATATTCTTCAGAGGGCCAGTGTGGACTTGTTGGACTGTTGCCACACTGTAGGGATTCTATGGATCTATGATTTCAAACAAAGGATAAAATAGACCTCTAAAAGCTATAGTCACAGTATTCTCTGTAGTGTTTATTTCCTATATTCTGGTCTTGATCATTTTGCAGGCACTTCTTTGTAGTAATTTCAAGCTGTATTTCCAAAATATCTCCAATCTGTCTTTACCGCTCCTCAGTGTGATGAGGATGCAATACAACTTAAAGTATTCTTTCCACTGCATTGATACCAGAGTTGGTCCTCTTATTTTTTACTTTTAGTTTAATTTTCAAAGGTAGTTCATAAGTTTTATGCTGAAACTGGAAGAACTTCTAATTCTGTCTCAGTTGCCCTTTTATTTCCATAACAACGTAAACTGGAAAATTCAAAATTATTCTGACTCATCCAGTAATTCCAAGTCGCAGACTGCAGTTTTAATTCTTCCTTGTTCTTTCTTATAGCAGCTGGTCCTCTAACAGCTCTGAAAATCTCCCCTATGTCAGCTTCACACTTCTGAGAGCTTGTTTTGTGTAACTTGTTTTGAAGGCCGTTCCTTCGAAAGTGAAAGCAAGTTATACGAGAGGTCACATGATTATGACAAACCGAGCGTAGACACTGTATAATGTGTTTATTTTAACAATTGTCTCCACAGAGAAGCTGCTCCAGACATTCACTCCTCTCTATACCTGATAGTTAACTGTAGAATATCATCCCTTTTCTGTGTTTCAATCAATTGTAATTAGAGGTATAAGGTTATGTCAAGCAATTTATTAGCGTTCTCTTAAATTTGAACATTTCAATGAAGTTCCTGTGACCTTTCCATCTCTGATAAAGCTAGTGTTTGATCACATTGTAACTCCTTGTAGTTAAAATGCCTAATGCCTGGTGTGAACTTTCTTATCCTTCTCTGTACCCTCTTTCAATCTAAGGAGCTACACATTTTGAGCTGAAATTTACTATTTTCTTTCCTCTTGCATTTGATCTCCCAAAATGCAACACCTCACACTTCTCCAAATTAAACTCCATCTACCAGTTCTCCACCCAATTTCCCAACCAATCTATATCCTCCTGTATCCTATTGACAATCTTCCTCAAAACTCACAATTCCATTGATTTTTGCTTTGTCTGCAAACTTAAAAATCAGATCACCTACATTTTCACTCAAATTATTTATACATTACAAACAACAGTTTCCAGCCCTGATCCTTATGGAATGCCATTGGTCACAGACCTCCAGTCAGAAAAGCACCTTTCCAAAATTACACTCTGTCTTCTCTGACCAAGTTAATTTTGTGTACAACTTACCAACTCACTGTGAATCCCATATGGCTGAATTGTCTGGACCAGCTTATCATGAAAGAGTTTGCCAAATGCTTCAGGAAAGTCCATTCACTGCCCCACACTCATCAATTACCTTCATCACTTTTTCAAAAAATGCAATCAAATTTGTGTGACAAGAATCCTGCCATATAAAGCCATGCTGACATTCTCTCATAAGCCCATTCCCGTCCAAAAGCAAGTAAATCCTATCCAAAAAGAACCTTGTCAAATCATTTTCCTACCACTAATGTCGGGCTCGCAAGTCTATAATTCCCAGGATAGTACCTGTTGCCCTTCTTAAGCAAAGGAACAACATTGGCTCTTTCCCAATCTTCTGGGACCTTGCTTATGGCTGAAAAGAATGTAAGGCTCTAGAAATCTCCTCCCTCAGAACTCTGGGATAGATCCCATCAGGTACTTATCTACTTAATGTTTTTTAGACACCCAACACCTCCTTCTTAATATCAACATGCCCTAGAATATCAATATACCCATCCCTAATCTTACCCTCATCCATGTTCTTCTCCTTGGTGAACACTGATGAAAAATACTCATTAAGGACCTCATCCACTTCCTCTGCCTCCACACACAAATTCACTCATTTGTCCTCAAAAAGACCTACCCATTCCCTAGATAATCACTTGTTCCTAATATCTATATGTCTGTACATAAATATACCTATATAACTGAAACAGTCAGTGTCAGTGAAGTGGTCATTGTTGATGAGTGAAAGGTTATCCATCCAAATTTTAGGGAAGGAGAAGATTTTATAAAACAAAACATATTCAGTAATGCTATTTCAGGTCAGAGTCAGGAGGAGTTCTACAAGAGGAGGATAGGTTTCTTTTCTTACATGCAGGAGATAGTGGCGCACAAAGGCAGGTTGGAACATAATAAAAAAATGTCTTCAAAGAGCAGATAGATTCTATGTCCAATCTCACAACGTGTAATAATAGACAGTAAACAAGGCTGGATTTCCTTCGGAGGTGAACAACTTAAAGAGAAGGATAAAGTTAAAAATTGGAATACAGCACTGCAACTAAATATTTCCTTATTTCAGGTTATTAGGTATTCAAAATGTATTCATAAATAATAGGTGCTAAGAATTTCTTTCTCTGATGCAATCTCAAATCACATACGACTAACAAATATCCAGCTTACAATCACTATCCAATACAGGGATGTAATTTTAAAGATCAAAAATACAAACATTTTGTATACTTACGAACGGCTCCTTTACACTGTCCTACATGTTCCGACTTGCATACAAATCAACCCATTTGTAATGCTGTGACTCTCATTAAAGTGTTAATGTCTTCCCTAATTATTTTAACTTATTTTTGATGTCTTATAGTTAGAATAAATATTGAAGATAGCAAAGAGACATAAGCATTGTAAATAATATTAAAATTACCATGTCAGTGCTAATTTCCAGGTGTAAATGTAATATTATGTTGCCTAGCATTTCCCTGCAAATGTATATTTTCAGTTATTCATTGTGAATAGGCCAGAATGGAATACTGTCAGCGGTCTGGTGTGGACTGGAAAGCCCGGAGTGGGACTCTGGTAGTGGCATGCTGTAGTAGCAGTGAAGGAAGTGTTGGACTCTCTTTAATTTATATTTTTATTGTAAATTTATGTGAATGGTACCTATGCACGGGCGATGGTACAATTTTTCACTTTATTTTATATTGACTACATGTGACAATAAAGGATATCCTCAAGTAATGTTAGCTTAACGTTTTTGCTTGCCCATGCAGAATGACTGTCACATTGTGAACTCTTGTAATCTCTGATACTTATGTCATTATCCACAATATTGCCAGCAATTCTGCATTCCATCCTATCGGAAAGATGTTGTGAAATGTGAAAGAGTTCAGAAAGGATTTACAAGGATGTTGCCAGGGTTGCAGGATTTGATCTATAGGGAGAAGTTGAATAGGCTGGGGCTGTTTTCCCTGGAGTGTTGGAGGCTGAGGGGTAACCTTACAGAGGTTTATAAAATTATGAAGGGCATGGATGGGATAAATAGACAAAGTCTTTTCCCTGGGGCTGGGGAGTCCAGAACTAGAGGGCATAGGTTTAGGGTGAGTGGGGAAAAATATAAAAGAGACCTATGGGGCAACTTTTTCACATAGAGGGTGGTATGTGTATGGAATAGGCTGCCAGAGGAAGTGGTGGAGGCTAGTACAATTGCAACATTGAAAAGACATCTGGATGGGTATATGAATAGGAAGGGTTTAGAGGGACATGGGCCAGGTGCTGGCAGGTGGGACTAGATTGGGTTGGACTATCTGGTCGGCATGGACAGGTTGGACCGAAGGGTTTGTTTCCGTGCTGTATGCCTCTATGACTGTACAATTGAAAATTAACAACAGTTGTTTATTACCTGCCTGATCATCATTAATTGAACTCAACTTCATCTACTGTTGTTAAAAATAACAATTTGTATTTATAAAGCACAGGAGCACTATAGATTTCTTCTATCAACTCTATATTTGTTCAGAGATGTCATTACACATCTTGGCAATAGGTGGGGCTTGAACCTAGGTCTCTTAGTCCAGAGGCAGGGACATAATCATTGCACCAAAAGACCACTATATGTTACATTTGACACTGAACCATCTTAAAGCGACATTAAGACAGAAGATCTAAAATATATAAATAACATCCATGCTCAAAATTTTCACCAATAATTTTGGTCAAATTGCACTTCTGTGTTTCTGAAGTAAAAGATGGTTTTAACCCCGTATTATTGATCAGTTAACTTATCTGACCATGTACTGCTTGGATTCAGCTGTCATTTAACTTGCTGATCTGAGGTAACAGCAAAGGCAACACTTGAATGTTCCTTAGACATTTTTTAACTATGAGAATTTATATTCAACAGCATAATTGGAATCCAATTAGACTTCTAACTGTGACCAAAGAGGGGATTTGTGGGTTGCCTGCCTGAGGAATATAGTGGAAGTGGATCCAAAGAAAAATCATCTTTTACTTTGGGACTGGGTGGATTAGATGAGGTCCTACCAATCATGGAAAGGATGCTTCTCCCACTCCTGGCTCCCTATTCCCTCCACCAAACTCTTGTAATATCCTCTTCTGGAAATTATTCCCCACCATATACAGTTTACTCTTAACAGTTAGCAAACTTGCTAGCTAGCTTCTTCTTTCTGTGCTTTTCAAGAGCATATGTGCCACAAATAGATGAGAAATGAGAATTAAACATGCTCAGACCTCAAACTGTTGATATCAGGTGTATTTGCACCTTTTCTCTCTAGCCACTCGAACACTGTGCCCTGTTGAAATTCTCCTGACATGTATCCCAAATTGAGAATTCAGATATATGTTCAATTTCTGGCAGTGCAGCTCTCAGCATGTAATGTTCTGTATGGGGAATTCTAATGAGGGTTATTTATCCCTTCTCCAGTTCCACGTAAGCTACTGTATCTATTTTTGAGTAAGTTATTTGGCTCTTAATCCTAGATCTGCTGCACACAGCCATATCACCAAGCTGTCAGTAAGTTGAATACAGATCTGTGTACTTCTATTCTATTGGCTATTCCTAATTGTTCTCGCTTTATCATTTAAAATTATATCTTTGAACTATCAGTTTAAAAAAAAGAAAATAAAGTGGGAGAAAAAGACATGGTTGCATCCATTTATCAGCCATGAAATGTGTTCACAGGGAACAATTTTCAGACACCAATCTAATGAAGGTGTAAAATAAATGCTGGCCTTAAGTGTGACAGTCATTTTCTTTGAATGAATAAAAAACTCACAAAACTATATTTATTCCGAATTAATCAAAGGAAGAAGACCCTTGGAAAGTGCCCTTTTCTCACTGAATAGCAGCCCATTCATCTTCCAACAAGCAAACATAGAAAAAGGAATATCAGTGATGAAAATTAAAAATCAATAAATTTCATAACTGAAGTAGAAATTAAAAGAAAGAACTACCAGGCTTGAAATTACTGTTATCAATGGTAGCAGATATATAATGAATGGAAAGTTAGAACAGAATATACTGAAATACTAAAATACAGCAAAAACCTATGGATCCTGCTAGAAATCTGAGACAAAACTTCTGAAGAAAGGTCACTGACCTGAAACATTAACTCTGTTTTCTTTCCACAGATGCTGCCAGACTTGCTGACCAACAAATGTTGCTTTAGATACTGGAAATTCTGACCTGCCAAGAATTTCGAATGCAAAGTAAAAGACATTATGCTGAATTCGATGGCTTCTGTGTCTGGGATGCAGACAGGATCATCTCTTAAAAATTCTCATAAACACCTTATTGCCCACCTTTCCACCTTTTACAGAACTAGCCATAATTCAAGAGATGGCAGTGGAATATCTTGGGCAGCTAGTTCATTCTTCGGCTAATTGATGTCCTTGTGGTCAATTACTAGCCACATAAAGCTCATATCTCACCAAGTTGCAATTCTTCAGCAAGTGGGAGGAAACCAGTGAGAGGTGCTAAATCGAGAAAGTAGACTTGTTTGGGCCATATGTGGATAAAGGTAGGGTCCTTCCTTCATGGGTTTCATCTTCTGATCAAAGGCTGCCTCCAAAGGAGTCAGGAACACTTAACTCGGAGCCAGTGCATACTAGTCCCAGCACTCTCCACCCCAGTTTGGAGACTTATCTGACAGCCTGCTTGAGAACAGTCCAATCCCCACTCCCAAAACAAACTTGTCAACTGGCTACTGGCCCTTCTTTACTAGATCTTGCGGTAGTCCCAGTAGTGGTTCCTAATGGTGCTGGTGAAATGAGAAAATCTGGGAGACTGGTGGTTTTTGTAAGTAGGATTTATTCCTTAGGTTGGGATACTGACCCTGATTTACCAAGTGCTCCTCTGAGTCAACATGGCTGCAAGGCAGCCTGCCAGCTTTTACAGGGACCACCTCATCAGCAAAGCAGTGAATTTACCATTTGTAAACTTTTATCCTCTATCTCTGCTTTTCAGTCCACAAATGCTGCCAGACTTGCTCATTACTTCAAGACGTTTCTGCTTCAGTTTCATGTTTTCAGAAGCAACAGTACTTTTGTTTTGTGTCAAATAATTAAAGTGTTTATTTGACAATCCATTTTATTGCTGTCATTCAGTCATTTTAAGTGACCATTTGAAATTCTGTTAGCATAGTAGACTGAGAAATATTGACAACAACATTAAGCATTCATCCACTACTATTGTCAAAAGTTACAATTATTCTTCAGTGTCACAGTTGACAGCTATTAGATTTGCAAGTGCTTGTTACTTTTCCCAACTGGCCAATTTCAGAGTTAACACCTATAGTCAATGAAGTTTTGTTACTGCATTGTACTAGACTCACATCTCTAAAATAATTAAATCAATTCTAATACATTGTTAAATAGAAAGATCATTACAGGAAGATTTGCAGAGTTTACCTAATCCAATACTTTACTAGCTTCAATACTTCCCCTATATGCATTGTTCTCAAGAATAGCCCACCATGTTTTACCTCACCTATTATGAAGTTGAAGGTGTGTACTATACCTTTAAGAGAGAGTGAATGCTGTTTTGAACTGACAGCTTACAAGCACCTGTCATATAAATAGCTGGCATTCTCAGAGTGTACTGAAAAATTGAAAATATGCAACATTTGGCTGTGAATAGATCCCTGAGTTGGTTGCTGTTTTGATAACAATTCAAATTTAACCAATCAGTATAAATTATGCCCCAGGATACTGAAACTCAATCGAGTTTGAATTTATTGTTTTTGCTAACGTTGAACCAATGAGACCATCCAATGTTTGGGGTTAAAAAAAAAGACAGTTTGAAAGTCAGACAGAGTAACTATCATTGAGAGAGAGAAAGAGAGAGAGCCAAAAGATTAAAACAGTCTCTATCAAACAATATTCTGTTCCAATAAAACACTTATTAAAATTACATCAACTTAAGTTCAAAACCACACAGTGGCTGTCATTGTGGGTGTCCATCTTTTTCTGGTTAAAGATCTCCCTGGGTTGTCTTCATTCTTTTTACTGTGAAGATGTTCCATATGAAATAACACCTTTGATAGAGATTTCAAATGGCAGTTACACTGAATTTCAACTTGCATGCCTTTTTTTTTGCCCCAACGTCAGATGGGCCCATTGGTTCAATGTCAGCAAAATAATAAAATCAAACCAGATTGGGATTTTGTATCCTCAGGTATAATTTAAACTGATTGGTTAAATTTGAATTGTTGTCAAAACAGCAACCAAATCAGATATCTATTTCACAGCCAAATGTTACATATTTTCAATTTTTCAATACATTCTCATCTTTAAATCATTCTAAGAATGTAAGAGGATTGTGATCCATGTACACAACTGTCTCTGACACATTGTTCGTCACATAAACATTAAAATGCTGGAAGACCAGTACCAAACTGAATAATTCTTTTTCAATGGTAGAGTATTTTCATTGGGGGGGTTTTGAGTTTCTTTGAAAAGTAGCTAATTAGCCATCCAATCCATCATCACCTTCCTGTAGCAGTACAGCTCCAACTCCTATATCACTAGCATTGATTGCAATGTTGAAGTGTTTCCAAACATTTGATGTAGCCAAAACTGGTGCAGTGGTAATACTGTGTTTACATTCTCAAATGCCTCCAGCATTGTTATGTCCACCAAAAATTTGTGGTCTTCTCCAGTATATCTGTTAACGGTGCCTCCATGCTGCTGAATTTTAGAACAAATTTCCGGTAGAATCCCTGAGTCACAAAAATCGAAGCACCTCTTTCTTCGAGGTTGTTCATGGAAATTCCTCGATGGCCTTCGTCTTTGCATTCCTTGGGGTCACCCTTCCATGACTGATGTTATGTCTCAAGAACGTCACCTGTGCGTTCGTGAATTCTGTTTTCTTAAAGGTTTTTATCAGTTTTGGTTCTCTTAATTGCTCAAAGAGCTCTGCAAACTGTACCATGTGATCTTTCCATGACTCGCTAAAGATCACTACATCATCCAGATAAACTACACAATTTGTTAACCCAGCCACAACTCTGTTCATGACTCCTTGGAAATGGCTGGTGCATTCTTCATTCCAAAAGGCATCACTTTGAATTGATATAGCCCATTTGGGTTACAAATGGAGAAACATCTTTTGCTTTCTCTGATAAAGGTACCCACCAATAACCATGCAGTCAGACCAACTTTGTGATGTAACTGGCTTGTTCAACTTTCTCTATATAGTCCTTTAATCTTGGTATTGGGTATGAGTCCCATTTTGTTACAGCATTGACCTTCTGATAGTTCACACAAAATTGTTGAGTCCTGGGAACTAACATGACTGGCAAACTCCACTCACTCTGACACAGTTCGATGATATCTTGGTTGAGAATCACATCCTCTTCCTACTGGACCTGTGTGGCTTAGAAAGGATTCAGCCTTTAGGGGCATTGTTTTATCAGAACAGCATTTGCTACTTCCACCTCAGGCACAATACTATTCGTCCTGCCCAGCCTATTCCTGCATATATCTTCATACTGCTGTAACAAATCTTTCAACTGGGTCCTTTGCACCTGAGACAGATAGTTCACTAACCTCTCCCACTCCTCAAGGGCTTCCTCATTGTTTAACATATGTTGAGGTACATCAAACTCCACAACGTCTGTATTTGATTCCTCACTCTGTGGGGCAGTAACTAACACCTGTTTCTCCAGTTCCCTCTCTCCAATAAAATAAGGTTTCAACATATTTGCATGACATATTGATACAGTTTTTTTCCTACCCGGCATCTTTACCAGACAGTTTACCTGACTTAACTTTTTCTGAATTTGATAGGCACCACAAAACCGGGCTTTGAAGGGATCTCCTACCACTGGTAGCAATATTAATATGTCATCCCCATGGGAAAACATCCAAATTTCAGAGTTTTTATCTGCTACCTGCTTCATTCTATGCTGTGCCCTCATTAGGTGCTGCTTAGCTAACTCACCTACCTGATTTAATCTCTCCCTCACCTCAGATACATAATCAAAGTGTGAGATCTCTGACTTCGGTCCCGTCAATTTCTCTTTAATTAATTTTAAAGGGCCTTTGACTTCCAGTCCAAATATTAACTCAAAGGGAGTATACTGAGTAGATTTGTTTGTGGCTTCTCTAAAGTCAAACAATACGAATGGGATACCTTTATCCCAATCATTCGAGCAATCCTGACTGTACGCTCTTAATGAGTCTTCAGGGTCTGATGCCAACTTTCCAAAGCGCTTCAGGGTTCAGGATGGTACATACTTGATTTAAATTGCCCTATGCCAAGGCCAACCATGATTTCCTCAAACAGCCTAGCAGTAAAATTAATCTGATTGAATCTCTCTGGCTAGCACACACTGCATGAAGAAAGCCATTAATGCCTCTACCACCCTTTTTGCCTTAATATTCTGTAATGGAATTGCCTCTGGAAAACTGGGAGACACATCCATTACAGTTAGCAAGTAAGGTTCCCACTTTTAGTTTTAGGAAGGGGACTTGCACAATCAATTATAACCCATGTGAAAGGTTCTTCAAATGCAGGAATTGGCAACAAACGTGCTGGCTTTATTACTGCCTGCTGCTTACCTACTATTTGGCATGCATGTCATGTATGGCAAAAGTTAACCACGCCCTTGTACATTCCAGGTCAATAGAAATGCTTTCGTACCTTAGCCTGAGTCTTCCTTACACCTAGGTGACCTCTGACAAGTAGTTCATGTGCTACCCATAACACTTTCTGTCTGTGTGCTACCGGCAACACAATCTGGTGCACTTCCGCCCATTTCTCCTCTGCACTAGCCTGCTGTGGTCTCCATTTTTGCTGAAGGATTCTACCTTTAAGATAATAACCCTCAGGAATACATTTTGATTCCTTTTCTGAGTATTCCTCAATTCCCTGGTCTTCTTTTACTTCTCCACAACAAGGGGCATTGCTCCCAACTTGGATCCTCCTAAATCATTCCCAAGAACAAACTGTATTCCTGGAACTAACACTCTGTCAATCACTCCCACTGTAACTTCCCCAGTCTTGAGTTGACTCTCCGATCTGAGTTTACATAGGGGAATGCTAAATTTCTCTCCATCTATCCCACAAAGTATCACACTTTTGGGTAATGGATCAGAAGAGTGCAAATAGTTCATGTTGTACTATTAGAGACTGATTAGATCCAGTATCTCTCAAAATTATAACTTCTTTCCGTTCTCCCCCTGTTCTTTCTGAGTAGACTTTACCTACAGAGGCAAAGTCTTTGTACACATCAGGTACTAACTCCATACCTAGTCCCTGCATAGGCTGTGCACTCTCCCGCAGCTCCTCGATTTTTCATGGGGTTTCCTTTGCTACTTTCACTTCTGCCACTGACTTAGCCTCTTTGACTATATCTTTTCCCACAGTGCCTTTCTGTAACAATGAGCACTGTAACTTTATGTGTCTCACTTTCTGGCAGTGAAAACACATTTTTCCAGTGCCCTTCTTAAACCACTGGCACTGTAATTCTCCATGTCCCACTCCATTACAGTAAAAACACTTGAGGCCTTTCACCTCCTTTTCACCCTCTTGGGCTTCTGTTTCCATCTGTAGTAAACTATTACCAGTGTGCTCTCCTCTTTGTTTTGTAGTGCAGGATCTCCCCTTCTCCCAATTTCTATCCCTCACAGGATGAAATTCTTGCCAGAAGCTAAATTTCACCTTATGCACCAATGCATATTCATCGGCCATTCTGCCGCTCTCTCACTTCCTGAACTTTCTGTACATCCACATGAATTCCAGTCACCTCTGGAAGTGAGTTTTTCAGCTCCTCCAGCAGATTAATCTCTCTTAGAGCCTCATCGGTCTTATCTATTTTTAAGGCCTGCAACCATCTATGAAAATTATTATGTTCAATTCTTTTGAAATTAACATAAGTCTAACCTGGTTCCTGCTTTATGTTTTTTGAACCGTGTCTACACACTTTTAGTACCAATTCATTTGCACTCAAAATAGTCTGTTTGACATCTGGATAATCTCTTGACCCTTCATCTGACAGCACTGCAAATACCTCACTAGCTCTGCATATCAGCTTAAAATCTCCAAGCGACCTTTACTGTTCAGCGCCTGCACTTCTAGACTTTAGATGAGACTGCATGATTTATAGGGCATCATTAACTTGTTCGGAGATATTATGATACACATCTGGATTGGGTGGGATTTGAACTCAGACCTCCTACCCAATAGGTGGGGACACTGCCAATGTGCCACAACAGCCTCTTCATTAATTATCTTATGTTTGCTTGTCAAACTGCATCAGCTGGGCGAGTCTTCAAATAATGATCAAACACAGATACACAAACATTTCAACTCTTGTCACTTTCTCTGTATCAGAAATGGCTTAACGCTGACATTTCTGTTCAACTTGTCTTTCTCCACCACTTCAGCACTGTAGATTAGTGATCCTTTCTTTTCTCTGCTCCTTGCTAAATTTAAGTATGCTACAATAAGTAAAGTGATATTCTGTAAATGGCAACATTTGGAGTGAATTAACTTTGTCCTGAATATCAGTCAGTTAGGTAAATTGGTCATTCTGATGGTCTAATTGGAATTTTATACGTTTTGTGATGGCTTGTGGAATAATAAAGTACAATATCATGTACGTTTCCTAGTTAAGTTGTGAAAATGGACTGGGAAACATATGACATATTTGAATGCAGCCAAATTATGATTAGATGTCAAATATGGGTAAGTAATAAAAAATAAACAGACACATACCAGTATAACTAAAGATCGGTAATCCATTGTTTTGCTCTCTGCCATTTGTCGAATTTTACACTGTTTAAATATGCAAGTTATTTTCTGTTAGTGACAAAACCTGATGTTAATCACTTTTGTCTTGAGTAGCAATCAGTCAGCCATGTTAATGGTCTAATTGAGATTTTATGCATTCTCTGACAGCTTGTTTAATGTTGGAGTATTATCGGCACTCTCCTCCCAGTTAAATCCTGAGAGAGGGTACCATTTTTTATTCTTGCAGGATGTCCTTTGAAAGGGTCCTGTAAACAACCTGACCAGGCACTGAGCTCCAGCCTTGCAGTCCCCAATAGGTGAATGCTGATCAAACGTGCGGGCAAAACACCCTGCCCAACTCCCCAGAACCGGGGTATTTTCTATGAACAGTATTGATCTGTGAGCTCTGAGAATTAGTGAAAGATGGGGGCCTATTGATACAGTAAACCTACAAAATTCTACATTCTAAATGTGCAGGTTAGGTGAATTGGCCACGCTAAATTGCCCGTAGTGTTAGGTGCAGTGGTAAATGTAGGGGAATGGGTCTGGGTTGGTGCGCGCGCTTCGGCGGGTCGATGTGGACTTGTTGGGCCGAAGGGCCTGTTTCCACACTGTAAGTAATCTAATCTAATCTAATTCTTGTATTTGAGTACTTCAAAAGACTTGTTTATTGAGAACTAGCCAGTACCAAATGTTTATCATATTCTTTTCATTATTTATATGAAAAGGAATAATTTGTGAAGCAATGAGAAGTCTTTCTTGCTATCATTCATGCTGGGTAACGGGTTATAGAATGATAGTTTCTTCTATTTTTTTCTGTAACTTGCTACACAAATATTATTCTTAAAATGGCAGTGAAAGCATTTATGCAATTATTCCAGCATTTGCCAAAATTATAGCTAATGTTCTGGAGAATTCGAGGGAAAATGTACCTAACTTCTGTGTGTTACAGCTTTTCTCTTAAACTTGCTTTCCTGTCAAAATCCTGATGGTCCACTTTTCTCCCCAAAGAAGAGTTTAAGCCTGTTTGATTTTTGTCATCAGGATAAAGTTGCAAATAAATAGATAATCAAAGCAACATGTATATCTTGAATTAGTCCCAGTATTGATGACCATGGAAACACTGTTAGTTGCAAAAACCCATCTAGTTCATTAATGTTCTTCAGGAAGGAAATCTGCCACCTGCTCTGGTTGAAATAGGCTCATAGCAGTGGGGTTGACTCTTAAACACCCTCTGAAATAACTGAGCGACCCACTCAATGCAAGTGAAAAATTGAGATGGCCAATCAATACTGCTCGAGCCTGTGATGCCCATTTCACATGAATTCATAAAAAAGACTAGAGCCGTGTCACGTCCCAGTAAGAATCCCCTTGTCTAAAATAGATCAGCAGCAGAGTCAGTGACAATAGTAAACTACTACCCAATGCTTGAATGGGGTGTACATTGGATGAGCAGTTGGTAGCCTGATTGTTTTCGTTAAAATATACAGGTTTGTTGTAAGTATCAACGAAACAGTAAACCATAAAATATTAAGATGTTGACCTGTAATTTGCAATCAGTGGTGAGAACTTTCTTTTTTGATACACAATTGATTATAACATTGTGCCAACAGTAATTTTCTGCAGATGCTGGAATCTGTAAAACAACAAGTGCAGGAGATTACAGTGGGTCAGATAGCATCCAGGGAAAGGAGGCAAGCTAATGACTTGAGTCCAGGTGCTGTCATCAAAGCTGAAGTGAAGTGTGGAGGGATAACACTTATGCTATTTTTTTGGGTAGGGGTGTAGAGATAGTGGATGTAGAGTGGAGAAAAGATGTTTATAACTCAGACAAAGTGATCAGAATGGGAGAACGACAGAACAATGGTGTGTCTAACTGCCAGACTGGAAAGTACAAATGGTCACACTGGGCTGGGGGATGAGAGAGAGGACATGGTGACAAAGAATGTAACAAGCTAAAAGAAAGGAAAGAAATGGTTCACAACTTAAAGATGATGAACTCAATATTAAGTCCAGAAGGCTGTAAAGTGCCTAGTCTGAAGTTGTTCCTCCAGTTTGTGCTGTGATTCACTGGAACACGACAGCATGTCGACAACAGACATGTGGGCATGTGAGCAGGATGCATGTGTTGAAATGGCTGGCTGTGGGAAGATCAGGGTCATGCTTGTGCATGGACTGGAGGTATTCTGCAAAGTGGTCACCCAGTCTGCATTTGGTTTCTTCTCTAGTCTTTTTTATGAATTCATGTGAAATGGGCATCACAGGCTCGAGCAGTATTGATTGGCCATCTCAATTTTTCACTTGCATTGAGTGGGTCGCTCAGTTATTTCAGAGGGTGTTTAAGAGTCAACCCCACTGCTATGAGCCTATTTCAACCAGTAGGCCACACTGGGTGCAGCGAATACAATTCACACGAGTGAAGTGGGTACAGATTAAATGCTGCTTCACCTGAAAAGACTGCTTCAGCTCGTGGATGGTGAGCATGAAGGAGGTGAAGGGACAGGTGTTGCACCTTCTGTGGTTACATGGGAAAGTACCGTGGGGAGGGGCGTGGTGCTGGCGATTGTGGAATGGACTAGGATGTCCCAGAATGCAGCTGGATGAGTGAGGGGAAGATGTGTTTGGTGGTTGTGTTCTCCGGGAGTTGTCTGAAATGGTGGATAATGATCCTTTGAATGTAGAGGCTGATGGGATGAAAAGTGAGGACAAGGGGAAGGCAATTATGCTGATGTGAGTGATGGGAAGGGGCAAGGACAGAAGCACGGCTGATTGGTTGGATGTGGTTGAGAGCCCTGTCAGGCATAGTGGGTGAGAAACCACGGTTATAGAAGAAGCAAGGCAGGTCAGCTGTTTTGGAAGGTGGCATTATCTGAACAGATGTGCCTTAAGCGAAGGGACTGGGAGAATGGGATGGAGTCTATGCAAGATGTGAAGTGTATCAAGCTGTAGTGAAGGTAGCTGTGGGAGTCCATGGGCTTGTAGTTGGTGACATGAGATAGTTTATTCCCTGAAATGGAGACAGAGAGGTCAAGGAAAGGAAGTGAAGTGTCGGAAATGGACAATGTGAAAGTTACTGAGGGGTGGAAATTTGAAACAAAATGTGGCAATTTCAGAAGTGGACAGGATAGAGTGTGTGGGAGAAGCAGAGAAACTGAGATGGTCAATGTCACATTGGTAATTTTCAATGAAGAGATCAAGGGCAGGTAAGAAGCCAGGGGAAGGGGTCCAAGTGGAGGGTGAATGCTGGAGGTAGGTGAAGGGATTCATGGAACGAGGAGGGGAATACCTGTCCAAAGACATGAGTGCGGAGACGGAGGTAGCAGACTCAGTTTTAGACCCTTATGCACCCACCTAAATGGATATCAGGCTCATCATGATGTTGATCTGTTTTCCACCTCTGTCTCTGGGCTCAATTCTTTTTGTACCCAATGTGGTCTACTCTACTCTGGAGAAACTAAACAAAGATTAAATGACCGTTTTGCATAATACCTCCCGTCCATGCACAAGCATGACCCTGACCTCCCCGTAGCCTGTTATTTTAACACAGCGTTCTGCTCACATGCCCACATGTCTACCCTCAGCATGCTGCAGTGTTTCAGTGAATCACAGTGCAAGCTGGAGCAACAACACCTCATTGTCAGACTAGGCACTTTAAAACCTTCTGGACTTAATATTGAGTTCAACATCTTCAGATTGTGAACAAACTACCATTTCTTCTCTTTCTGTTATCACGTCCTCTCTCCCCTACCCCAGTGGGACAGTCTGTCCTTCCCAGTCTGGCAATTAGACACACCATTGTTCTGCTGTTCTCACGTTCTGATCACTTTATCTGAACTTTTAACATCTTTTCTCCACCAGCATTCTACACCCATAACCCCCTCCACACTTCACTTCAGCTCTGATGAAGAGTCATTTAAACCTGAAACATTAGATTCTCTACAATGTGAAGCAGGCCCTTTTTTTAAGATTTAGATTAGATTCCCTACAGTGTGGAAATAGGCCCTTCAGCCCAGCAAGTCCACACGACCCTCCGAAGAGTAACCCACCCAGATCCATTTCCCTCTGACTAATGCACCTAACACTATGGGGCAATTTAGCATGGCCATTTCACCTGACCTGCACATCTTTGGATTGTGGGGGGAAACCGGAGCACCCAGAGGAAACCCACACAGACACGGGGAGAACGTACAAACTCCACACAGACCTGAGGCTGGAAATCGAACCTGGGTCCCTGGCGCTGTGAGGTAATAGTGCTAACCACTGTGCCACCATGCCACCCAATTAGTTTGCTCTCTCTCTCTATGGATGTTGTCTGACCTGCTGTGACCTCCAGCATTTCTTGTTTTACAGCATTGTGTCATCCAGCTCAGGTAATGCCTCCATTGCCAGTGGCATTAATACTTTTCTCAAAGTTTCTCAAACTCATCCTCTAAGGCTCTTGTTCTCCTGTCTTAAATGCCACAACCTTCTGCCAACCATACTGCTGCCACTGGATTGCCTTTTACGTGCGCATTCAGACATGCAGAAAATATACAGAACACAGGCACTGAAGGAATGCATGCCACTCGACCAATCAGCTTTAGAAAGCCACTGATTTGCTGTTTAAAATAACCACCTTGGTCTTCACAAGTTCAGTGACTGCTGTCTTAAAGACTCCTACCCACCTCCGCCCCCACACTATTATTTAAAGGGATCACTGTGGATTTTGCAAATGGGATGCTTCTAGCTTTCTTCTGTTGGTGCAGAATAGAAGGGCTGTGCTGACTTTTATTGAAGGAACCTGGAAATTGTTTTAGATTCACAGGAGAGTAAGTTCACTTGTTTACAGAGAAAGGTATCACACGGGCTACCATATCCTTGATGTGCGATTGGTGTTTAATCATGTTTGAAACATCCTATTGGTGAGTACCCGAAATCCTGGGACCAAGCTTGACAATTCATCCAGTGTCCAACTTCCCCAGCCAACTTTAAACCAGAGATTACTGTGTGATGACAAGCAGTATCTGCAGTACAGCCAGACTTCCTCTGAGAGCTAAGCAGCTCACCTACACCAGGACTTGCCATCAGGAACATTTTGGAGCAAACAATCAGCATTCCAGTACAACAGGTGGAATTTTACCAGCCAGACACAATGGACCAAGAGATAGAAACCGAGAAAAGAGCAAGGAGCCAAATTCGAACAGGTCCCTGGATTAAACCCATCCTCATAAATGTTGCAATTTTGATGAATAATCAAACTTCGAATGTGAAGTGCGTACCTTTTTCAGATGTTTATCTTTTTATTTTCAACATTAAACGTTTTACTTTAATTTTTCATTGTACATTCATTTTGTTTGTGTCAGCCCCTTATTATTTAATGGTATGCAGTTGGAGGAATTTGCTCAAAATGCTTGTCTTGACCTGCATAATACTGTAATTTAGTTGAAATGACACATTTTTGGATTTTGTAATGATTGGCATTTTGTTCTTTAGAATTTCATTAAACAGAGTGAATGCATAAAAAGCAAAGTTGAATGATTTAACCTGCAGCAGGCTGGTCACTTATATAACTACATAAAACAGGGTCAGAAGAAAATAGAAATGAAATGAAGTGAATTTTGATGCAACACTGAATTGCATTCGTCATTTAATCTCCATCCAGACAAGATAATGGTATCTCTAAATTTCATAGGAACCCAACAGACTAATTCATTCATGCAATCTACAAAGCAATATAAAACTAGAATTCAGATGGTTATATTAATGCAAAATGAAGTGTTGTATTTTACATGCTGCAAGATGTGAACATTTTGGTGTTAGTCACACAGATAAGAAAGCAAAGGTAAGACAAAAGTCAAATAAAGAGTGTATCCATTACACTCACACTTCTTTCCTGGATGTGACTTTTTGAATACATTCACTAACACTAAAAGTAAATAAAAGGATTAGATTCAAAATCAAAAGAACATATGAATGGCATCTCACTGGGGCATAAGCAATGCGGGCTATAGTGAGATTTGTGGCAGAATCATATGAGGAGTCTGGTAAGGTTTATCTCATTGTTCGGAATGTTCACATTTTAATGCATTTGCCTGTGGTGAGACGAATTTCTTGCTAGATAGCAGCAAGTTGGCAATTAAAGGGAATTATTGCCTGTTAAACACTACAACTTAGCTCATTAATATTCAGCGTTGCATCTTACTAAATGTAACAAACAAGCTAGACATCAAGAATTCTCAAAATAGAAATCAGAGCAGGTACCTGATATCATAAGCTTGCCTCTTGCTCCAAATGAACTCTATGTTGGCTCTGGTCACATGCAAACCTGCCTGCAGACATTGGCATCTGACATGTGCCAACTCTAAGTACCTTCATGACATGCAATCATTTATAGGACACCTCCACAATTCAATGTTGTATCTAAGGTTACAACAGGAAATATCACTGTCATACTGCTGCAAGGACACTATGCTCTCAGCAACAATTATCCAATTCTCAAACTGGACCAGGCTGTATCTCCAGGCTGTTCACATGTTATCTGAGCATTCATTCACTCTGAGTTACTTAGATGTCCATAATATCCCTGCCTGGCTTTGCTTTGTTTGGCTATGCTTTATTACACTTTGGCACCTTGGGCAAAGGAAGAAGACTCACAATACTGCTGTGTTGTCATGCTGTTTCATGCAGACACAAAGCAAGGAAGCTTGTCATAGTTTTCAGCAATCTTTAATCAAACCAAAGTGGGTAGCTTTTGGTCCGATGTTCATGGCACATTAAGCCCAGGACAACATCTGTTATCAAGACATTTGGACGCTTGGTCAGTTAGCTCGGAGCAAGTTAGTAAGCAGCACAGACGGATTATAGAGTTAGTGCTATCAGGGGATGAGGTGGGTGACGGTGAGTGAAAAAGCTGTTGCAAATAATAAGAGCATGGGCCTTGGTGGAAGGTGGGTGCAGAAGCAGAGATGGAGCGAATATGAGGTATTAGAGAGAAGGTGGCACTACTTTGGTTGAGTGGAGAAGGTCATTCTTTCTACAGTGCTGTGTACTCCACCAGAAGACTATGACTGCACCATTTTGTGTGGCAAACTTGGACAAATCTGGCATGATCTGATATCATGACCTTCACTGCTGGCCCTGTGAGCAGAAGAATGGTTTGGGTTTGCATCACCCCATCCAGCGGGACCTCTCTGTTTCTGTGGTGTACCAACTCACCCTTCTCTGCCAGGTCCACCTCAAATATCAGAAACTATGCAGGGCACATTTGGGGTGACAATGGTTGTCCAGGTGTACTGCAAGCTTTTAAAATGGTGTGCATGGATGGGATGCCAATCTTTTGTCAGATATCTGTTGAGTGGTGAGCTGTTTTGGAATGTCAAACGGCAAGATGGGGATCAAACTGGATGAGAGGGGTTCCATGGGGATAAGGTAGGTAAATATTGAGGCAAATTTGGTAAGATACAGTTAGTCAAAGAAAAGTGAAGGCCAATAAAAGTAAGATTCAGTCCATAATCTCTAGACAAACAACTCCGTCCAATATCTAAACAAATAAATGGATTTTCATCCTGAATTCTAAGAAATGCTTTTAAAAACATTATTTCATGTCATTCCCACATTTCTAGAGAATGTTTAGGAGAGATTTGCATTTTTGACCTATTTTTTTCATTTCTTTTAAAACAAAATAAACCAAAATTTACAGACATAAACTATGCCCAGCTTGTGTAGCATTGATTTCTGTTCCTTTTTTAAAATCTATCTTTCAGAATGATTCTTTTAATTTACCATTCACAGAGAAATTATAGATTGAAGTGCCAAGTAGATTGACAGATCTCCCTTGATAGTGCTCACAGTGAGTTGTTGGTCATAATTGTTTTTTACAGCAGTCGAAGTGTCTATGCTATGTAGGAGGTGACATCAGATTTATGATGATTGATTTTAATTAAATTGTATTTGGATTAAATGATAATCTGGAATTTCAATGGGTGCTTGTGGGAATTAAACTCATCACTTTTCCCTGATGTCATTTTCTTAATTCGTACAAATTTAACTTTTATCTTTTATCAGTTACAAGATTTGCAACTATGTAACAGGATGGAAAGTTAGAGAAATAAAAGCAGAGTTTTTGGGTGTGCAGCTTCATCACCAGAAGTATGGCAGAGTGGAACTTCATTCACCCATACTCTTAATGCAAAACTTCACCAAGATCATGATAAATGCATCATTTTAATCATGGGGAGTGTGGCTAATCTTTTAACAGCTTCATTGAGCTACATACCCTGCAGTCGTAATGATATTTTAGTCAGGTACTATCTACAGAAATATGGCCTATATCTTAAGCTCGCTGACTTTCAACAAAAAAGATACTGCTGGAAAGCTGATATAAAATGAAAACCTGCCAGAAATACTCAGCTGGTCAAGTAACATCTGTGAAGTAAGAAACAGAGTTAATGAGAAACTGGAACCCAAATAAATTCTATGTCCCAAGCCTCTACAGCTTTACTCTACAACACTATGTTTAAACTGCAGTGGCCCAATTGGGTGTGAAACAGTCTTGTTGTCTAATTAGAGCTGCTGAGGGCCTCAAAGAGGCAGGATCTCGCTGCCTGCCTGGTGCCAGCAACAAAAGCAGGGAGCAGCTATGGTGGGGGCTGCTGTTAACTGGCTGAAGACAGAGCAACATTAACAGGGCTAGAAGGGGCCATGAAGGACAAATAAATGTCCATCACTCACACTGACACAAGTAGGTCTCAGGGAGAACAAGTGTAAAAACGAAGACAGACAAAGTTTGACTGGTCTAATGAACAAGATAGCTACGCAGTAAGTTGCAACAGCTGTGTAACTTCTCAAAATTTACACCTGGGAGTACACTTAACAGATTATTTCAGGATCACAAGGACAAAAAATTAGTGGCAAGTGGGTCTCCCATTTGCTTATCTTCACGGGGCCTTTGGAAATGGCAAACTATCCAGGAAGCATTAGGATACTGAAATAAACTACAATATTGTCATAGAATCATAGAATCCCTATAGTGTGGGCACAGGCCCTAACAAGTCCACACTGATCCTCTGAAGAGTATCCCACCCAAACCCTTTCGCTATAACTCCACATTTACTCCCAACTGATGCATCTAACCTACACATCCCTGAACATGATGGGCAATTTTGCATGGCTAATTCACCTAACCTCCACATCTTTGGATTGTGGGAGCAAACTGGAGCACCTGGCGGAAACTCACGCAGACATGGGGAGAATGTGTAAACTCTACACAGACAGTTATCCTAGGCTGGAATCAAACCTGAGTCCCTGGTGCTGTGAGGCAACAGTGCTAACCACTGAGCTACCCTGCTGCCATTTATCATTTTTAAATCTCATCCACAGCTTTCCCATCTCCACAGCCTTTTAACTTTGGGGGTCAGGGTTGAAGTAGACCAGCTTGGGATACTGTAGGTCTTCTCATAATTTTAACGCCAATGTACGTTTGATTAAGGTAATTTATTATGGCACTTTCTTCCTAAGAATCACTTGCTGGCAATAAATGGTTGGCATTTCAATACATACAATATGGGCATTTTTGCTTAATGCCACAAGGTAACATTAGTGCTAATTCCAAAGGGACTGGGCACAGTACACAATATTTACATTTTTAAAGACTTTAGGGCATTACGAACTACTCATATGCCAGTTGGCACTGCAGCTGCTGACCAGTGAAATAGCTCACTGATAAACTCATGGAAGCAGTGAATAGGGAGAAACAAAATTCAATTATAAAGGCTTTTATTTTGGGCTTTGTCAGAAGCAATTCTAAGCAGAAGCTAATCACACCTGACTGTTGCAAATTCTTTCAGGAAGTGAGGATCTATTAGAGCAGATCTGTCTCAGTGTTCAGCTTCAAAGGAGAATGGGGCATTGAAGTGCCTGTTAAAAATTAAAAATCACTACTTGGGAAAGCAAAAACCTTGAATTAATAGTGCAGAATGAGTAGAGAAGACTCAAAGTTGAAAGGAGTACTTACAGCTTACAAGTACAAGGGACATGGAAGTTCCCAAAACCTCAGACCCAGCACCAAACATGTAGTGAAGCCAGAATCAAGGCAACAAAGGAACAATTTTAAAGTGTAAACAGACAGACCTTAACACAATATCCTCGCATGGAGTTTTGTTAGTCTTATTAGCAAAGGTTTAAACTAGAGTGGCAGGAGGGCTGGGAACCAGAGCAACAGGTCAGCAAGTGAAGGGATTGAGGGGAAGGGAGATGTTATGACTAGTCAATCTGAAAGGAAGGAACATCAGAAGTATAGTTAGTAAGTTTGGAGATTACACTAAAATTGGAGGTGTAATGGACAGCGAACAAGGTTATCTCAGAGTATAATGGAGATCTTGATCAGCTGGGCTAGATGGCGTTTAATATAGATAAATGTGAGATGCTTCATTTTTGAAAGGCAAATCAGGGCAGGACTTACGCACTTAATTGTAAGGTGGTGGGGTGTGTTGCTGAACAAAGATACCATGGAGTGGAGTTACAGGTAGATAGGATAGTGAAGAAGACATTTTGCATGCTTGCCTTTATTGATCAGCGCATTGAGCACAGGAATTGAGAGGTCATGTTGTTGCAGTACAGGACATTGGTTAGGCCACTTTTGGAGTATTGTGTGCAATTCTGATCTCCCTGCTATAGGAAGAACATTGTGAAACTTGAAAGGGTTCAGAAAAGATTTGTGAGGATGTTGCCAGGGTTGGAAGGCTTGAGCAATAGGGAGAGACTGGATAGGCTAGGGCTGAGGGGTGACCATATAGAGGTTTATAAAATCATGAGGGGCATGGATAGAGTAAATCGGCAAGGTGTTTTCCCCAGGGTAGGGGAGTTCAAAACTAGAAGCCCTAGGTTTAAGGTGAGAAGGAAAGATACAAAAGGTACCTAAGGGGCAACTTTTTTATACAGAGGATGGTGCATGAATAGAATGAGCTGCCAAAGGAAATGGTGGAGGCTGATATGATTACATCATCTAAAGGCATCTGGATGGGTACATGAATAGGAAGAGTTTAGAGCGATGTAGGCCAAATGCTGGTAAATGGGACCAGATTTACATAGGACATCTGGTTGGACTGAAGGGTCTCTTTCCATGCTATATATTTCTATGACTCTGTAACTCTACGACAGGCAGGAACAGCTTAATGAACACAATGGGTCTGATGACCTGAAGTGTGTTTACTTCAATGCAAGGAGTGTTATGGGAAAGGCAGATGAGAGTCGAATCTGAATCAGTACATGGGACTATGATGTTGTGAACATTACAGAGACCTGATTGAGATCAGGACAGGACTGACTGCTCAACATTCCAGGGATTTGATGTTTTAGAGGGGGAGCTAAAAGAGGTGGAGGAGTTGTATTACTAATCAGGGAGAATGTTACATCTGCATTCAGAGTGGACATACTGGAGGGCTCAACCACTGAAGCAATATGGGTAGACCTCAAAAATAAGATGGATGCAATCACTCTGATGGGATTACACCACAGGCCACCCAACAGCCACCTAGACGTTGATGAACAGATAAGTAGGCAGATCATGGTAAGTTGTAAAAACAACAGCGTTGTCATTGTGGATAACTTTAACTTCCATATTACTGATTGGGACTTCCTTAGAGCAAAGGGCTTAGGTGGAGCATTATTTGTCAGGTACATCCAATAGGGTTTCTTGAAACATTGTGTGGATGGTCCAACTAGAGGAGAGGCCATACTGTACCATGTATCGGCAAATGAGCCTGGCCAGGTGACTGACCTTTCTGTGTGGGAAAGCACTTTGGAAACAGTGATCACAACTCCTTAAGTTTTAAGTTAGCCATGAATAAGGATAAGTCAGGACTTTGCATAAAGATACTAAATTGATGGAGGGTAAATTGTCAGTATTAGGCAGGAACTAGTAAGTGTTAATTGGGAGGAGATGTTATCAAGCTAGTCCACATTTGACATGTGGGAGTTGTTTAAATGCCTGCTGATCAAAGATCAGGGCCAGCATGTTCCAGTAAGGAGGAAGAGCAAGGATGACAGCGTAACGGACCCTTAGATAATGAGTGACAAAATGTGAAAATAAGCATATATAAGATTTAGAAAGTGAAAATTATACACGGCCCATGAGGAATATCAAGAAAGCAGGAAAGAACAAACAGGAAATTAGGAGAGCAAGGAGGGGCCATGAATATGTCCTTGGTGAGTAGGGTTAAAGAGAATCCCAACCAATTTATACATACATTAAAAGCAAGAGCATAACTTGGGAGATAGTAGGACCACTCAAGGATAAAAGGGGGAACTAGTGCTTAGAGGCAGAGGATGTGGCTGAGATCCTAAATGAGTACTGGCATTGGTATTCACCCAGGAGAAGGATGTAGAGGATAGTGAGATTAGTGTGGGGCATACTAATATGCTAGGGCATTCGGAGTTCAAGAAAGAAGTGGCGTTGGGTCTCTTTAAGAGCATTAAGGTGGGTAAGAGCCCAGGGCCCGATAGGATTTACCCCAGGTTATGGAGAGAAGCAAGAGAGGAGATTGCTGCGGATTTGACCAAAATCTTTGTATCCTCTCTAGTGTGACGAAGCTGTTCCTTTAACAAGGTTACATTGTCCATGGCCTTTTCTTTTAAGAGAGAGGTCATAAGCAAAACAAACTCTGAAAAGTCTAGGGGTTGAAAGGTTTTAGGGCCAATTTAATAATAGCTGACAGAGACTGCCTCAGGCAGAAAGCTTTCAAATGTAACAAGAAACATTTGTAAAATGAAAGTGAAGTGGCTGGTTCTCCCAGCTCAGCTTTTCTCTGGTTTGGTTGGTTTTTAGCAGTAATGTGGAAAAAAGCTGCTGGACCTAAAGAAGTAGGTCCAGGCTGGTACTCTCTGTCTGACCTCTATCCTGTAAGAATCTGTGTTTGATTTTACCTTTTGTACCAAGGGGTGTTTAGGGGATTGTTGCAAGTATTTGGAACAGGATCATTCAGTTGGGAAGTTCTGTTGTGTTTTCAGAGAGGTTAAGTTATTCGGTATTTTGTTTTTTGTTGTTTGTGTTTCATTCAGTAATCTTGTAAATAAGTTCTGTTTTGTTTAAAACTAAGTGGTTTAACCAACAGTATTTCTCCTGGATTACTTGTCTTTATACCTGCTTAATACAACTAGCAAAGTTAAGGTCTGGTCTACCTTCTTGAATTGTTTTGAGGGCTCTGGCCTGGTCCATAACACCAGCTACTGGAGAGGTCGTGAGATCTGGCAAATAGCTAATGCTATTCCTCTAACATCATAGGGCTATTCCAGAAAATTATACACCAATGAGGCTCACATTGGTGTAAGGGAAGCGATTGGAGGGGTTTCGGAGGGATAGGATTTAAGTGCATTCGGAAAAGCATGGCCTAATTAGGGACAGTCAGCATAGCTTTGTGCCAGACACGGCATGTCTTACGAACTTAACTGATCTTTTTTGAGAAGGTGGCGAAGGTGGTCAATGAAGGTAGAGCAGTGTTTGCTGTTTACTTGGAGTTTAGTAAGGCTTTTAACAAGGTCCCTAATGATAGACCCATCAAGAAGATTAAGATGCATGGGATCCATGGTGACTTGACCGTTGGATTCAGAATTGTCTTGCTCACTTAAGACTGAGGGTAGTGATGGAAATGTATTTTTCTGTCTGGCGGTCTGTGACTGGTGGTATTCTGCAGCAAACTATACTGGGATCTCTGTTGTTTGTGATTTATATAAATAACTTGGATGAAAATGTAGATGGGTGTGTTAGTAAGCTTTCAGATGAAACAAAGTTCATGAGATTTGTGGATAATGTAGACAGTTGTCAAATGATGCAGTGGAACAGGGATTAGTTGCAGATATGAGTGGAGAAATGGCAGATGGTGTTTAATCCTGGAACATGTGAGGTGCTGCACTTCGGGATTTCAAATATTAAGGGAAAGTATTCAGTTAGTGGCTGGACCCTTGACAGCATTGATGTAAAGAGGGATCTTAGGGTTCAAGTGCATAGCTCTCTGAAAGTGGCCACTCAGGTAGATAGGGTGGTAAAGAAGGCAAATGGCATAATTATTTTTATTGGTCAGGGAATAGAGTGCAAGAGTCAGGATATCATGTTGCAGCTTCATAAAACTTCACTTAGGCTGCGCTTAAGAGTATTGCGTTCAATTCTGGTTGGAAGGATGTGAAGACTTTGGAGAGTGTGCAGAAAAGGTTGTACCAGGATGAGAGGGTATGAGCTATAAGGAGAGGCTGGACAGAGTTGTTTCTCTGGAGTAGCAGAAGCTGAGGGTAAACCTGATAGAAATTCATAAAATAATGAGAGGCATAGATAGGGTTGATGGTCAGAATCTTTTTATCAGAGGTGACATGTTTAATACTAGAGGGCATGCATTTAAAGTAAAAGGGAAAGAGTTCAAAGGAGATGTGAGAGGCAAGTTTTTTTTTACATAGAGAGTGGTAGGTACCTGAAACATGCTGCCAGGAGTGGTGGGAGTTGGAGTCAGATTTGAGTGGGCCATTTAAGGGAGTTTAGACAAGCACATGAATAAACGAGGAAAGGAATGGATCAAGGCAGGTGGAAGGGATTAGTTTAATTTGGCATCATGTTCAGCACAACATTGTGGGCCGATATTACTATTCCTTGTCTGTATTGTTCTATGTTCTAATGAGATAGTAAGGAGACTATTGAAGCTGTAATGTGTAAGATCTGTTAATTAGACTACAGGTTAGACAGGAAATACTTATTAAGACCACTGGCGCGAGGCTTTGATTGGGGGAGTTATGGAGATGGATTGGCAATGCTTTTTGAGATGAGATAAGTAGGATATTGTTCACAAAAATGCAGGAAATCTCCACTTTGACTTCTAAATGTCAGAAAGTCTGCAGTAAGCAGCACTGAGATACAGCATAGCTCCGATGTAAAGTTTAAAACTTTGAAAGAAGGGGAATTCAATTAAGAGCATTGCTACACTGAAGAGTTTAAATGAAAAGGGAAATAAGTCATCATTTGAATAATAATGAAGTAAGAAGATATTTGGGAAAGAGAATAAAAAGGAGCTTTGCAATATTGCAGAAGTTAAAGTTTTATTTAAAAATCAGACAGTAAATGATTACTTTTCAAAAAATTGCTAGGAGAAACAATACAGATTGGTAAATTTTATTTCAGTCATAGCTGTCTAACATACAAGAATGGATGTCTTGTAGGAAACAGTTCTTCAGAATTGCAGATACAGAATTGCTGTCAAATGTGACACTCAGTTGTAAGCTGAGCAAAGAAAAATGCTCTTCTATTCAATCAGATCAGATGACGGTGTAGCCTATCAAAACATAAAAACCACTGATATTTTTGATGAAGCTCTGCAAGCCTTATAAAATTATTTTAATCTGAAAATAATAAAATTCTTGAAAGGACAAGAGTTAACAGCCATATTTGGAATGCATCAAATCCACAGATAATTACATTAAAGTTCTTTACAGATTATTGGAAATCTGTATCATTGAAATCAGAATTCATAAGAGACAAATTTGTTGTTGAAATTATTGATGAACCTTTTTTAGCTTTATAGCAGTTCAAATAGTTTTGACTTTGTACAAAATAATTTGGATTGTGCTGGAAACAAGAATTACATAGAAATCATGGGAGGAGGAGAACAATCATATTACTGAAGAGAAACAGAATCCATTCAGTTTATACAGTATAAAAACCCTAAAGGCACACATGTCAAGCCAACACAAATTAGATCAAATAGTAGTTACTCAGGTCCTTTATGTGAGTACAGTGGAAAAGGAAGCATCTCAACAACAAGCAGTTCACTAACACTAACCCTAATCTTATACAGAAAGTTATGTCTGTAAAATGATAAATTACTTCCTCAATTTTCCAGAAGATGTAGTAACAGAACAACAAATAAAAACAAATGCTAACTCATAGAAAAAAATCAGTACAGTTGAGCCCAGAGCAATGGAAAAAATACCCAAAGTATTGCTTTGGGAAATTCATGATCCAATCAGCTCTGTTTTAAGAGACAAAAACAGAAACTGCCAGAAAAAATATTCAGCAGAAGGCCTGTTTTTTTTCCACAGAGACTTCCAGACCTTTTTCCAGCAATTTCTGTTTTGGTTTCCGATTCTTTGCATTCTGCATTTTTTGTATTTCTGTTTATTTTAAGCCAACCTGTTGATGTCAATAAACATCTCATTAATTTTAAGTTAATACTGGGTGAGTGTCACTGTCCTATCAAATTTCTTACCACGAGTGAACAAAATAGAAATTACAATGCATAGAAATGAAACCACAAGGCCTAAGTGGAACAGCCCTCAAGAGGGGATGGCACAGTAACTCAGTGGTTAGCACTGCTGCCTCACAGCACCAGGGTCCCAGGTTCAATTCCAGCCTCGGTGACTGTGGAATTTGCACATTCGCCCCGTGTCTGCATGGGTGTGCTCTGGTTTCCTCCCACAGTCCAAAGATGTGTGGGCCAGGTGATTTGGCTGTGATAAATTGCCCATAGTGTTAGGTGGGTTACTCTTTGGAGGGTTGGGTTGGGCCAAAGGGCCTGTTTCCATGCTGTAGGGAATATAATCTAATTAATGGCATGGTGCAACACAGCAATATAATCTGCATAAAGCAGTGGTGAGAGCAATGCAATTCGTAATCAGTAAACCTCGCTTTAATGCATGCACACATTTCTTGAACTCAACATTTTTGCAGCAGTGGAAGGTGCTCAATGAGTTACAATGGACAGCAAACAAGTCAAGAGAGGGTGAGCTATCTGACTCTACTCAAAGACCAGTCATTCAGACAACAATTAGTCCAGGAACAAAGAGTTTCTGAACTATTGGTCAATGGACACATTTCATTTGACTCCTAGACTTAAGACAGAACCCAAAAAGAAGACAGAATCCATTGAGATTACTTACATTTATACAGGTTTTGTATTGTCAACAGAATGGACATCTGTGATGACATCAGGCTGACAGAAATGTGTTACACTCCTAATATCAGATGAAAATTAAAATGACAGAAACCAGCAAAAAGGGTGAGAAGATGCAGATGAGGAGGAAAACAACGAGGAGTACAAACTTACTTTAGGTCATTGATCATTCTTTAACTGAACTTATTCAAGCACTATGGTAACCTGGTGAAAGAGTTACAGTTCTCAAATAGTATTACTAAGGGTGTGAACTTAAGAGTGAAATACAGCAGATGTTCAAAATCTACAATAAAAAGAGAACATGCTCAGCATCAATGGAGAATGGAAGCAAGTTCATGTTGCAACTTCTCACATGAAAATATTAAATTCACCAGTAAGATCACCGCCAAGGATGAATGCAGATTGTCAAACTATAACTTGAAGTGAAGAGTTCATGTGCTTCAACACAGGTGTATCAGAAAATTCCCAGCTGATAGTACTACTGGGAATGTCAGATTCTAGAATGAAAGCTAGCTTGATCGATCATGTTTTTTTGTTTAGTTACTTAATGGTGATGGTCAGTGATTGTGGCATGTTCCAATGAGGCTGCAGATTTCCTTCAACAATGGCACAGGAGTTTATTACTTTGTCCACCATCTGCAAGGTTCAAGCCAAGTATTTAATGGAATATCTCTATTTGATTTGATGAGTGAAACACGAATAACCTTTAAGATATTTGACACCTCCGGGCCAAAGTAGTCCAAATGTTTGGCATTTCCTGTGGCTTCTGAAACATTCACTGTCTCCACTACTGATGCATAATGGAGTTGTGTGCACTGGCTACAAGATGTACTGCAATAATTCACCCAGGTTCCTGAGACAATTCTCCCTCAAACCACATGCCATTCTAATTTGCACCTATATTGCAATTCCTTCATAACTGCTTCCTTCCAACAGCACTGTGGATGTCCCTAAGCCTCATGCAGTCAGCATCACTGTCTGAAGGGCAATTTGAGATGAGCGCTAAATACTGGCCCAGACAGCAATGCCCACATCCTGTGAAAGAACAAAAAAATGTAGTATCTTATTGAATTGCCTTTGAAAATCCAAAAGCAAATCTACTGGTTCCACATTGCTTGTTACATCCCTAAAGAACTCGAATAATTTTGTCAAAGACAAATTTTCCTTTCACAAAACTATCAATTCAACCTGATCGGATAATGATTTTCTCAAAGTCCTGCTGCTACTTCCTTAATAATGATTTTGAACATTTTCCAGTGACAGATGCTAGATTAATTGCACTATATTTTCCTGGTCTTTCTCCTCTACTAGATATTTTTGACATTGATTTTGTATTTAATTGCACTCAAAATGGTCAGCACATGATCTGAAATGAAAATAATTTGAAGCATGTTTTGATTGCAGGAACAGTGCTCAATTGCCATCAAACACACTTAGCTAGTAGCTATTGGGGGAGGGAGGAAGCTGCTATGACCTGGGAACAAAGGCAAGGCAGGGAGGACCTATGATCTGCAGGTTGGGGATCAGGTAGGGGTGGGTTGGTGTGCAGATTGGATAGATGCAGCAGTCTGAGGCAGTGTGGTGGGATGGAGACTTGGTGGATCTGTTTGGGCAGACTGTACAGCCTAGATAAATATGCAAAATATATGTTTGAAAGTCATATAGTCATTCGGCATAAAAACAGGTCCTTCAGTCCACCATGTCTATGCTGATCAACAAACTCCAAACTACACAAAACCCATTCACTTGCACTTGGTCCATAGCCTACTATGCCCTAAAAAATGTTATGAGAGTGTTTGCCTCCACAACATTCACAGACAGCACATTCTTTATGTCTACCACCCTCTATGGGAGAAAGTTTTCCTCGGATCCCTCTAAGCTACTTCCTCTGCACCAGAAACTTATGCCCTCTGATATCAGACATGTCTGTCATGGGGAAAAAACTTCTCATGATCTACTCTGTCTATGCCTCCATAATTTTGTCTGCCACAGTTAGATCCCCCTTCAGCCTCCACTTCTCCAAGAAAAACAAACTCACTCCGTTCAGTCTCCCCTCATGACAGACTTTTCATCTGAGGCAACATCCTGTTGAATCGCCTCTACATCCTCTCCAGTACAATCATGTCCTTCTGATAGTCCAGCAACGAGAACTGTGGACAGTATTTCACCTGTGACCTAAACAATTTTTTATCAAATGATGGAATACTGTGTGCAATTCTAATCGTTAGACTGCGGGAAGGTAAAATGGGATAAATCCAATTCTAATCATTAATCCAGGAAGTTTTTTTTAAATCCATGTTTGAAATAATAAGATCATCATTTAAACTTTTTTTGTGACACTGAATATTGCAAATGTATTCATTCACATGCATATTCTTAAAGAGCTATTAAGACAAAGTGTACATTCCAAAACATGCACAGCTCTGTTGAGGCTTGCACTTCTGTAATTCTTGCAATTTTCTACACATCTAAAAAAAAGGAAACAATAAACATGGACCTCAAATTGTTTGCCATTCAGAGAATATATCCAGTCAGGAAAAGAGCTAGTAGAAAGTAAATGTAGAGACTTCAGAAGAAGAAAGGTTGGTGACAAGGGTCAAAATCAGCTGATAATAGTAAGATATATAATGTTTAGCAAAAGGCTCTGTTTGTGTGTTAAGGATCTATCATTAATTACATTTAGAATATTTGCTCAGATTTGTTTAATGTAAAGCTCCTCCAGATTGTTGCACTTTCCCCATTAATAATCACTATGGGAATTTGTGCATTTACCCTATGTTAGACCATCTATACATTGCATATGTGTACTTTATCAGCCAAAACTTAAAAATATCAGTTCTGAAATTTTGTCAATTTTGCCATGATCAATACATTGATTAATGACTGCTCACAAATATGGAATTTGTACTTCTTTTGAAATGCTGCTTCCCCCCTAAAATTTTGCTTTCCTTTGTGCATTTTATTTAACATTTATTGATTTGACTCCTATCTCTGACAGTCTTTCTCTCTTTCTTTTTCTCTCTCGTTCCCTCACGTGTTCCCTATGGGAAACATCTTTTATGCTCTGAGTATCAGCCAAGAAGAAGAGATTCCTAGTAATTGTTTGTTTCAAACGACTAAGATAAGATCCCCCCCTTCTTTTCCTCGTGATTTTCTATCATACCATTTATTGTCTTTAAGAAGAACACAATTTTAAAGTCTCGGCTATTACTTTATTTTACAACTTTCTTTCCTCTATCTCACTATCTAAGGGATCAGTGCTCACTGCCACTAATTCTTTTCCATCTTAAATAACTTTTGAAGCTTTGCATTTCTTAATTTCTTTCTACTTTCATCATGCTTTCCAATTTATGGCTCCATTTAGTCATTCTTTGCTTCTACAAAATCCCCCAAACGTCTAGCCTGTCACTAACCTTTGCAACATTAAACATCATTTTTTCTTTCATTTCAATACATTCTTATCATTCTTGGTTAGGCACAGTTGGTGCATCCCCTGTAGGGAAAGGAGCATATCAGACTGTTAGGAAATGCTTCATTACTAATGTTTTATATTTAAAGCATTGTGGACTGTGGTTCTTTGAGACTGCTGAAGAGATAACTGGATTTTTTATTTACAATCGCAATGTCCTTTTGAAGACACTTCTTGGAAGACACATGACATAAGCTTGGACCTATATATTGATAATCACATGTCTCAGCTAATGGCTTTGTTTTCGATAGTGACTGGAATTCAGCTGGGGTACAGCTGACTGAATGAGAAGGGAAGATATCCAATTCATCCTCTGCCCTTCTGAGAAAATTCTTTATGGGAGGATTCATATAATAAGTGAAACTGATCCAACTGTTCTCTTGAAAAGCCTTGGAGCTTTCAATTATGAATTTCATCTGCAACAGTCCGAGTGACAATTGTTTATATTTAATAACACGTGTACATGAATGGCAGGGAACCAACTGAAAGATATCTTCAACATTTTATACCACAGAATTCTTCCTTTCAGTCATGAACTGTTATTGCACAAAGTATTTTTTTAAATTAATGTCTGCAGAGATTGCTTTTACTTTTCAGTTATTGGTAGTGCATGAGCATTGCTGGAAAAAAAGGTACTAATTTTGTTGAAGTGCATTTTGCATAATCAGGACAATTCATAGGAAAACCAATTTCAGGGGAAACCAGCAGGAGAGGGCTGATTGTTTGACAAGTTGCCAAATATTGGTTTTGTCCTTGAATTGATATTTTTACAAATTATCCTGATGAGTGCAAAATTTAAAAAAACTTTGACAAAATATACAGTTGTTTTCTTTAATTGGTGTGAATGCACCATGGGGGGATCTACTTATTCAACTAAATAATTACACATTACTATTTTAAACCATCTGTTAAATAACTTTACATCTTTCCTGACTATGTTGTGTTTTACATGAACTTAATACTGTTGTTTATTAAAGAAGCCTGGTTGATGATTTTTTTAAAAAAATTCTAAATATAATATAATTAAAATATCTAACTGTGCATATCAAATACTTGGTAAAGCATTTAAATTAATCTTGTGACTAGTGGAGTAGTGGGACTGGAGAGAAACAGCGCAATCCTCCAAGCTCAGTCATAACAATATTTTCCTTTGGTATTTTGAATTATGAATATATCCTTAAACATGGGAATCCAGAACAGTGGGAATCATTGTTCGGGTAGTTGAATGCTCCTCCAGTAGAATGTAAGAGGTAAGGGTCACCACTAGTGTACCCATTGACTTCATCTGTGGGAAGTGCACCCAACTCCACCTTCTCAGAAACTGTGTTAGGATACTGGAGGTGGAGCTGGATGAATTTCAGATCATTCGGGAGGCAGAGGGGGTAATTGAGAGGAGTGACAGGGAGTTAGTCACACCTCAGATACAGGAAAAAGGTAGATGGGTTACAGTCAGGGAACGGAAAGGGAACAGGAAGACAGTGCAGGGGTTCCCTTTGGCCTTTCCCCTCAGTAACAAGTATACTGTTTAGGATACTGTTGGAGGGGACAACTTACCAGAGATAAGCCATGGGTTACAGATTTCTGGCACAGAGTCTGTCCCTGTTGCTCAGAAGGGAAAGAGGGAGAGGAGTAGAACATTAGTCATTGGGGATTCATTAGGGGGATAGATAGGAGGTTCTGTGGGAATGATTGGTGTGTTGCCTCCCAGGCTCCAGGGTGATGTCTTGGATCGTGCTTTTGGGATCTTTAAGGAGGAGGGGGTGCAGCCCCAAGTTGTGCTCTACATAGACACTAACAATGTAGGTAGTAAAAGGGATGGGGATGTAAGGCAGAAATTCAAGGAACTCGGGTGGAAGCTTAGAGCTAGAACAAACAGAGTTGTTATCTCTGATTTGTTACCTGTGCCATATGCTAGTGAGGTGAGGAATAGGGACAGAGAGCAGTCGAACACATGGCTACAAAGATGGTGCAGGAGGGAGGGATTCAGATACCTGGATAATTGGAGCTCATTCTGAGATAGGTGGGGCCTCTACAAATGGGATGGTATACCTAAACCAGAGGGGTACCAATATCCTGGGGGGAAGCTTTGGTAATGCTGTTTGGGAGAGTTTAAATTAATTCAGCAGAGGGACGGGAACCTGAGTTGTAGCTCCAGTGTACAGGAGGTTGAGAGTAGCGAGGTCATAAATAAGGTTTCAAGGTCACAAGAATGTACTGGCAGGCAGGATGGTGGTTTGAAGTGTGTCTACTTCAATGCCAGGAGCATTTGGAATAAGGTGGGTAAATTTGCAGAACGGGTTGGTACCTGGGACTTCGATGTTGCAGCCATTTCGAAGACATGAGGAGAGCAGGAACAGGAATGGTTATTGCAGGTTCCGGGATTTAGATGTTTCAGTAAGAACAGAGAAGGTGGTAAAAGAGGGAGAGGTGTGGCATTATTAGTCAAGGACAGTATTATGGTGGCAGAAAGGATGTTTGACAACTCATCTACTGAGGTAGTATGGGCTGAGGTTAGAAACAGGAAAGGACAGGTCACACTGCTGGGAGTTCTCTATAGGCCTCCAAAAAATTCCAGAGATGTAGAGGAGAGGATTGTAAAGATGATTCTGGATAGCAGTGAAAGTAACAGGGTAGTTGTTACGGTGTCTTTAATTTTCCAAATATTGACTGGAAATGCTATAGTTTGAGTTTTTGAGATCGATCAGTTCTTGTCCAATGTGTGCAGGAGGGTTTCCTGACACAGTATGTCGACAGGCCAACAAGAGATGAAGGCACATGGATTTTGGTACTGGGTAATAAGCCAGGCTAGATGTTAGATTTGGAGGTTGGTGAGCACTTTTGTGATAGTGACCACAATTTAGTTACTTTTACTATAGCGATGGAAAGGGATAGGTATATACTACAGGGCAAGAGTTATACCTGGAGGAAAGGCAAGCTGGCAGGTGGGAAAAAATTCTGGCTGTAACAGCTGCTCCTTTTTTGAGGTATTTTAGGCGCTGGAGGTGATTTCCTCAAATTCCAGGAGCAGCAATTACTGTTTTATAGGCTGTTGCATTGTTTTGGAACTTTGGAAAAAAAGTCAAAACAACAGCAGTTTTAAAAGGGAGAAGAGCAGACAAAGGAAGCACATGGTGAGGCCAGTGCAGGAGAGAGACAGAGAACCTGCACACTTACTGCCTTTGCTGTTCTGAATTCGTGTATCGCTGGACATCGGAGTGTGTCTGGGAACATTAACAAACAGTGAAATTTACAACTAATCTTGGAGGAACCTGTTTGGGCGAAGTTCACAGCACAGAATGAGATAAGTTAATTGTTGCTTTAAGAAAGGCTGCAGAGGTGAGTAGAGTGGGTTCTTTCTTGATTATATGTTTTTGGAGATATGTCTCTTGATTAAACTTAAAATATAAGCCATAAATATTAACTTAACCTGGGGCAGTGTTTTGTAGAGGAATAAGACGGTGATTATGAAGGAGCAAAAATGGCCTTTGATAGAGTGATAAGTACTTCTTGTCAGGAGTTTAAAGAGAGTTTAAGGGTTACTGCAGATTATAACTGCCGTAAATACTGTTGGATGCAAATCATATCAGATTAAAAGGATTGGTTGGAGAGACAGTTAGAAGCAATGAGGAATTTGTAACATCAACAGTATGTGATGGATGGTAGTTATAGGAAGGGGGGAAAGTCACAGATACGGTCACATAGATGGGTTAACTCCAAGAAAGGTAAGAGAGCTAGGCACCTAGTGCAGGAGTCTTTTGTGGATATACCCATTTCAAACAGGTATGCTATTTTGGAAAATGTAGGGGGTGATGGATTCTCAGGGAAACATAGCACGAACTGTCAAGTTTCCGGTATTGAGACTGGCTCTAATGCAATGAGGGGTACGTCGGCTTCCAAGATATCAATTGTGTTAGGGGATTCTGTAGTCCAAGATACAGACAGACTTTTCTGTGGCCAGCAGTGAAAAAGCAAAATGGTGTGTTGTTTCCCTGGTGCCAGGATCAAGGATATCTCAGCAAGGGTGCAGAATGTTCTCACGGGGGAGGGGGCCAGCAAGAGGTCATTGTCCACATTGGAACCAACGACATAGGCAGGGGAAAATATGAGATTCTGAAGATGGAGATTACAGGGAGTTAGGCAGAAAATTAAAAAGGAGGTCCTCGAGAGTAGTAATATCTGGATTACTCCCAGTGCAGTTGAGAACAGAAGCGAGTCAAACAGTCAGGGCAGGCAGGGACAAGGTAGGATTAATAAAGTAAACTGCATTTATTTCAATGCAAGCGGCCTAACAGGGAAGGCAGATGAACTCAGGGTATGGTTAGGAACATGGGACTGGGATATCATAGCAATTACTGAAATATGGCTCAGGGATGGGCAGGACTGGCAGCTTAATGTTCCAGGATACAAATGCTACAGGAAGGATAGAAAGGGAGGCAAGAGATGAGGGGAGTGGGATAAGGGATAGTATTACAGCTGTGCTGAGGGAGGATATTCCCGGAAATACAACCAGGGAAGATATTTGCGTGGAACTGAGAAATAAGAAAGGGATGATCACCTTATAGAACCCCTAATAGTCAGATGGAAATTGAGAAACAAACTTGTAAGGAGATACAAGTAAGAATAATAGGGTGGTTATGGTCGGGGATTTTAACTTTCCAACATAGACTGGGACTGCCATAGTGTTAAAGGTTTAGATGGAGAGGAATTTGTTAAGTGCTTACAAGACAATTTTCTGATGCAGTATGTAGATGTACCTACCAGAAAAGATGCAAAACTTGACTAACTCTTGGGAAATAAGGCAGGGCAGGTGACTGAGGTATCAGTGGGGGAGCACTTTGGGGCTAGCATCCATAATTCTATTAGATTTTAAATGGTCATGGAAAAGGATAGACCAGATCTAAAAGTTGATGTTCTAAATTGGAGAAAGGCCAATTTTGACAGTATTAGGCAAGAACGTTTGAATGCTGATTGGGAACAGATGTTCGCAGGTAAAGGGATGGTTGGAAAATGAGAAGCCTTCAGAAATTATATAACGAGAATCCAGAGAAATTATATTCCTGTCAGGGTGAAAGGAAAGGCTGATAGGTATAGGGAATGCTGAATGACTAAAGAAATTGGGGGTTTGGTTAAGAAAAAGAAGGAAGCATATGTAAGGTATAGACAGGATAGATCGAGTCAACCCTTCGAAGAGTATAAAGGAAGTAGGACTATACTTAAGAGGGAAATCAGAAGGGCAAAAAGGAGACATGAGATAGCATGAGATAACTTTGTCAAATAGAGTTAAGGAGAATTCAAAGAGAGTTTACAAATACATTAAAGGCAAAAGGATAATTAGGGAGGGAATAAGGCCCCTCAAAGATCAGCAAGGCGGCCTTTGTGTGGAGCTGCGGGAAATGGGGGAGATACTAAATGAGTATTTTGCATCACTATTTACTGTGGAAAAGGATATGGAAGGTTTAGACTGTAAGGAAATAGATGATGACATCTTGCAAATTGTCCATATTACAGAGGATGAAGTGCTGTATGTCTTGAAACGGGTCAAGGTGGATAAATCCCCAGGACCTGATCAGGTGTACCTGAGAACTCTGTGGGAAGCTAGAGAAGTGATTGCTGGGCCTCTTGCTGAGATATTTGTATCATCGATAGTCACAGGTGAAGTGCTGGAAGACTGGAGGTTGGCAAACGTGGTGCCACTGTTTAAGAAGGGTGGTAAGGACGAGCCTGGGATCTATAGACCAGTAAGCCTGACATCGGAAGTGGGCAAGTTGTTGGAGGGAATCCTGAGGGACAGGATGTACATGTATTTGGAAAGGTAAGGACTGATTTGGGATAGTTGACTTGGCTTTATGTGTGGGGAATCATGTCTCACAAACTTGATTGAGTTTTTTGAAGAAGTAACAAAGACGATTGATGAGGGCAGAGCAGTAAAAATGATCTATATGGAATTCAGTAAGGTGTTCGACAAGGTTCCCAATGGGAGACTGATTAGCAAGGTTAGATCTCATGGAATACAGGGAGACTAGCCATTTGGATACAGAACTGGCTCAAAGGTAGAAGACAGAGTGTGGTGGTGGAGAGTTGTTTTTTAGACTGGAGGCCTGTGACCAGTGGAGTGCCACAAGGAATGATGCTGGGTCCTCTACCTTTTGTCATTTACATAAATGATTTGGATATGAACATAAGAGGTACAGTTAGTAAGTTTGCAAAATTGGAGGTGTAGTGGACAGCGTAGAAGGTTATCTCAGAGTATAACAGGATCTTGACCAGATGGGCCAATGGGTTCAGAAGTGGCAGATGGAGTTTAATTCAGATAAATGTGAGGTGCTGCATTGTGGGAAAGCAAATCTTAGCAGGACTTATACACTTAATGGCAAGGTCCTAGGGAATGTTGCTGAACAAAGAGACCTTGGAGTGCAAGTTTATAGCTCCTTGAAAGTGGAGTCGTAGGTAGATAGGATAGTGAAGAAGGTGTTTGGTATGCTTTCCAGTGTTGGAATATTGCATGCAATTCTGGTCTCCTTCCTATTGTAAGGATGTTGTGAAACTTGAAAGGGTTCAGAAAATTTACAAGGATGTTGCCAGGTTTGGAGGATTTGAGCTATAGGTAGAGGTTAAACAGACTGGGGCTGTTTTCCCTGGAGTGTTGGAGGCTGAGGGGTGACCTTATAGTGGTTTACAAAACTATGAGGGGCATGGATAAGGTAAATAGGCAAAGTCTTTTCCCTGGGGTTGGGGAATCCAGAACTGGGGGGAATAGGTTTAGGGTGAGAGGGGAAAGATATAAAAGGGACCTGTGGGGCAACTTTTTCACACAGTGGGTGGAACAGGTATGGAATGAGTTGCCAGAGGAAGTGGTGGAGGCTGGTACAATTGCAATATTTAAGAGGCATTTGGGTGGGTATATGAATAGGAAGGGTTTGGACGGATATGGGGCGGGTGCTGGCAGATGGGACTAGATTGGGTTGGGATATCTGGTTGGCATGGATGGGTTGGACTGAAGGGTCTGTTTCCATGTTGTACATCTCTATGACTCTATGACTCTCAGTATGGTACAATTAGGCAAGATTATGGATGCATAGGATGGGGAAGGAAACTACAGGAGATGGGCACAATTGAAATGTGGAGCATGTTCTTGATAAGCATGTAACTGTTAGGCAGGGAGAAAGTGGTGGATCGAGGAACCGTGGTGTACTAAAGAAGTTGGATCTCTTGTCAGGAGAAAGAAAGAGGCTTACGTAAAGATGAGAATCGAAGGCTCAGTTAGGGCGCTTGAGAGTTACAAATTAGCCAGGAAGGACCTAAAGAGAGAACTAAGAAGAGCCAGGAGAAGTCTTTGGCAGGTAGAATTAAGGAAAACCTTAAAGCTTTCTTTGGTATATCAGGAATAAAAGAATGACTATATTAAGATTAGGGTGAAAACATGTGGTGCTGTAAAAGCACAGCTGGTCAGGCAACATCCAAGGAGGAGAGTCGACATTTTGAGCATAAGCTCTTCATTAGGAATGACAGGGTGGACTGAAGGGGCTGAGAAATAAATTGGGGGGAGGGTGGGACTGGGGGTGGAGGGGAAGGTAGCTAGGAATGTGATAGGTAGATGAAGATGGGGGTGATGGTGATAGGCTAGAAAGGTGGAAGGGGTTGTGGGTAAAGTGTTGGAAAGAATTACTAATGATGGGATTTATAATCATCTAGAAAGGAATAATTTGATTAGGGATAGTCAACATGGTTTTGTGAAGGGTAGGTCATGCCTCACAAACCTTATTGAGTTCTTTGAGAAGTGACCAAGCAGGTGGATGGGGGTAAAGTGGTTGATATGACATACATGGATTTTAGTAAAGTGTTTAGTAATGTTCCTCATGGTAGGTTATTGCAGAAAGTACAGAAGCATGGGATTGAGGATGATGTTGCGGTTTGGATCAGAAATTGGCTAGTATTAGGAAGACAGATGGTGGTGGTTGATGGGAAATGTTCATCCTGGAATTCAGTTACTAGTGCTGTACTGTAAGGATCTGTTTTTGGACAAGAGGGAAGAAGGTTGAAAGGTGATTTAATAACGACATACAAGATGATCAGAGGATTAGATAGGATGGACTGTGACAGTCTTTTTACTCAGATGGTGATGGTTAGCATGAGGGGACATAGCTTTAAACTGAGAGGTGATAGATATAGGACAGATGTCAGAGGTAGATTCTTTACTCAGAGAGTAGTTAGAGTGAGGTATGCTCTGTCTGCAACATTGGTAGACTCATCAACATAAATGGTCATTGGATAAACATATGGATGATAACGGAATAATGTCGGTTAGATGGTCTTCAGATTGGATTCACAGGTCGGCACAACATCAAGGGCCGAAGGGCCTATGCTGTGCTGCAATGTTCTATGTTGTATCTGCAACTGCTTTTCCTCTGTCTTTCCTTTCAGACTAATTTTCCAATCCACTTTTGTCAACTCTGTGTTCATACGCATGAAATTTGAAATTTTTAACTTTAAAACACTGGTCCCAGATCCAATCTTCTCATCCTCAAAGTGAATGTGAAATTATACCTGGCTATGATTATACTTACCTGGAGAATCATTTACTTTGAGGAAATTTGGTCATGTGCTCTTGTTGCATATTACCAGGTCTGCAACAGCCAATTCCCATGTTGATTCCAGAATGAATCATTCTAAGAAACTGTCCCAAATACACTGATTAAATTCATCCTCCAGGCAACCGTTGCCAATTTTATTATCCAATTTGCATGATGATTAAAATCACCAACAATTAGTAAATTAACAGGACCTCTTTCCTAATAAGATTGGTGTCTAAGTTGTGACAGAAGTTGCACTATAGTACAGAATATCAATTGAGAAATAATAGGGCCTCATAAGAAATGTACTGCAATAATCATTGGCGATTTTAATGTTCATATTGTGATGCTCATTGTAATAGTTTTATTAAACATAAATTTATACATGTAACTAAATTTTAATAATCTTGTCAGCAAAGTGATTAAAGTAAAATACCAAGTTATAAATCACTATCATGGAAAGTTGGTGTGAATCTTAAAACATCATGCTGTGATTGTTTGAAGAAGTCCATTAAATAATTTTACATTCGGTACTTTTCTAAATAACATTAACTCAAATTAATCATGTTTCATAACAATCCTGATAAATTATGGTCCTAATTTCACTGAAAGGTATATTGTTGTCTGAAGAATTTTCTTCTTTTTTTATGTGCATGAAATAGAGTGAACTCACATTCAGATAATGACAGACTTTAACTCAACAAAGGCCAACTTTTGAAACATTTGTTGAGACTGAGTATTTGGCTAACCTTTCGATCAGTAGCTGGACAAGTGACAAACACTTAAATCGAATAGCTTGGACATCTTTATTAGATATTCTATGACTGTATACATCACATATTATTTTATAATTGCCTGACTGATAAGCCATTAAAGCTAAAGCCAATACAAGAAACGTGCACATCATTTGGCACAAAGCTCAAGATGTGTACAGCAAACTGAAACTGTCAACTGCTACAGAGTAAGTATGCCGAGAGATTTCTCCACTATAATCTCCACTTGGTGGGTGGCATGGTGGCTCAGTGGTTAGCACTGCTGCTCACAGCACCAGGGTCCCAGGTTTGATTCCAGCCTCGGGTGACTGTCTGTGTGGGGTTAGCACGTTCTCCCCGTGTTTGCGTGGGTTTCCTCCGGGTGCTCTGGTTTCCTCCCACAGTCCAAAGATATGCAGGTCAGGTGAATTAGCCATGCTAAAGCCATGCTACTACTCGGTGCGTTAGTTAGAGGGAAATGGGTCTGGGTGGGTTACTCATTGGTGTGGACTGGTTGGGCCGAAGGCCTGTTTCCACACTATAGGGAATCTAAATCTAAAGAAAGTCAGTCTTATAGGAAGAGAAGCAGACTATTTCCACTCTGGAACCTGTACAGTAAGATCACAGCTGATTTCCCACTGAACTTCATATACCACTTCTGTCCCATTAATCTTAATCTCTGTTTAACAAAAATATGTCAATCATTTATTTGACATTACCAATTGATTCACCATGAATTGCCATCATAGAGTCATACAGCATGGAAACAGATTCTTCGGTCCAACCCATCCATGCCAACCAGATATCCCATCCCAATCTAGTCCCACCTACCAGCACCCGGCCCATATCTCTCCAAACCCTTCCTACTCCTATACACATTCAAATGCCTCTTAATTGTTGCAATTGTACCAGCCTCCATCACATCCTCTGGCAGCTCATTCCATGCACGTACCACCCGCTGCATGAAAAAGTTGCCCCTTAGGTCTCTTTTATATCTTTCCCCTCTCACCTTAAACCTATGCCCTCTAGTTCTGGACTCCCTGGCTCCAGGGAAAAGACTTTGTCTATTTATCCTATCCATGCCCCTCATAATTTTGTAAACCTCTATAAGGTCACCCCTCAGCCTCTGACGCTCCAGGGAAAACAGCCCCAGCCTGTTCAGCCTCTCTCTGTAGCTCATGCTGGAAGAGAGTTCTAACTGCAATCCTAGATTTGTTAACTTGGAGATTAAGAAAGAGGAGATGCTGGACGTATTGAAAAACGTTGAAGTAGGTAAGTCCCCAGGGCATAGTGGGGATCTACTCCAGGAAACTAAGGGAAGCAAAGGAGAAAATTGCTTTAACCTTGAGAGATTTCTCAGCCCCCATCCACCACAACCTCCCCATTCCCGATGAATGGCTTATCCAAAAACCTTGACTCGCTTGCTCCTCAAATGATGCCTGACCTGCTGTGCTTTTTCAGCGCCACCCTTTTCGACTCTGGCTCTCCAGTGACTGCACTCCTCACTTTCTCCTAGAGATATTTGTGTCCTCTTTCACCACAAGCAAGGTCTCAGAAGACTGGAGAATAGCCAATTTTGTTACTTTGTTTAGGAAGAGCAACTGGAATAATCCAGGAAACCATAGATCTGTGAGCTTTACATCACAGGGAAAGAATTCTAGAAGATTCTTAGGGATAGAATTTGGAAAAGAATGACTTATTCGGTTAATCAACATAAATTTAAGTGAGAAAGATCTGGTCTCACAAACTTGATTGATTTTTTTGAGGAAGTGATAAAGCTGATTGATAGGGATGGGGTAGTGGCCTTCCTAAAGTATTTGACAAGATGCCTCATGATAGGCTGGTCTGGAAGATTCCATCATATGGGATTCACAGTGAGTTTGTAAATTGAATAGAAAATTAGCTTGGTCATGGAAGAGAGAGAGTAACTTTGGAAGGGTATTTTATTGACTGGAGTCTGTGACCAGCAACATTCCATAAGGATCAGTGCTGGGATCTCTGCTGTTTGTAATATATAAATGATTTGGATGAAAATGTATAGTGGTCTGATTCATAAGTTTGCAAACAAAGCAGAAATTAATAGAGTTGTGGATATTGAGCAAGATATAGGTCAGTTGGAAAGTTGGGTCGAGAAGTGGTAGATGGTGTTTAATTTGGAAAAGTGTGAGGTGATGTATCTTGGGTGTCAGATGTAAGAGGAAACTAAAATAAATGGCAGGACCCTTAGGAGTATTGATCTACAGAGGGATCGTGAGGTGCAAGTAGCAACAGAAAGTGGATGAGATGGTGAAAAAAATATAAGCAAGCTTGCCTTCTTCGGTCAGGGCATTGAGTATAACACTTAGCATGTCACACTGTAGATGCATACAACTTTAGTATGGCCACATTTCGAGCCTTGTGTGCAGTTCAGATTGCCACACTGCAGCAAGGATGTGGAGGCTTTGGTGAGGTTGCAAAAGCGGTTTACCAGGATGTTGCCAGGATTGGAGTGTATTAGCTAAAAGGAGAAGTTCAACAAACTTGGTATGTTTTGCTAGAGTTTGGGAGCTGAGACCTGATAGAAGTACATAAAATTATGAGAGGCATGATAGGGTGAATAGTCAGAGTCTTTTTTCAGAGTGGAAATGTCAAATACTATAGATAATAGACAATAGACTAGATTACTTACAGTGTGGAAACAGGCCCTTCGGCCCAACAAGTCCACACCGACCCGCCGAAGCGCAACCCACCCATACCCCTACATTTACCCCTTACCTAACACTACGGGCAATTTAGCATGACCAATTCACCTGACCTGCACATCTTTGGACTGTGGGAGGAAACCAGAGCACCCGGAGGAAACCCACGCAGACACGGGGAGAATGTGCAAACTCCACACCTGAGGTGGGAATTGAATCCGGGTCTCTGGCGCTGTGAGGCAACAGTGCTAACCATTGTGCCACCGTGCTGCCCACAATAGGTGCATGAGTAGGCCATTCTGCCCTTCGAGCCTGCACCACCATTCAATATGATCATGGCTGATCATCCTTAATCAGTATCCTGCTCCTGCCTTATCTCCATAACCCTTGATTCCACTATCCTTGAGAGGTCTATCCAACTCTTTCTTAAACAAATCCAGAGACTGGGCCTCCACTGCCTTCTAGGGTGGAGCATTCCACACAGCCACCACTCTCTGGGTGAAGAAGTTTCTCCTCATCTCTATCCTAAGTGGCCTACCCCTTATCTTTAAGTTGTGTCCTCTGGTTAGGCACTCAACCATCAGCGGAAACATGTTTCCTGCCTCCAGAGTGTCAAATCCTTTAATAATCTTATAGGTCCCAATCAGATCCCCTCTCAGTCTTCTAAACTCATGGGGAATCCATACTCTCAATAAACAGTATTTCAATTCCATCTCAAACATCAAAAACTGTAAGTACAACAAACTTTTATCCACCCACCTCCATAACCAGCGCTCCTCAAACATTCCAGAAGATTCCCCTGGCCTCGGAAACGCCATTAGCCATGCGGCTGACGCAGCTACCACCCCCACGCGTAGTGATGATGTCACTTCCGCCCACATCATGGCCACTCCCACAGCCACTTCCGGACCTCACATCATCGCTGATGTCACACGCTCAGTGACTCCCGCCACCCCTACTGCCATGATCACCACCACTTCCGCCTCCGCCAGCGCCACTCACCTGCATTCTGCTGACACGGCCCCCACAGACCCCACTGTCACTATCCCCACACCCCAGAACCCCGAGGGCAACATCACCCCAGCTCATGCCTCCACCCCCATTCCCCCCACCATCACACCCACTCCAAGTACTGGCTCCGACCCCACTCCCAGCTCCACACCCACACCAGATCCCAGCTCCCGGCCCTGCCGAGTTTTCACCATCCCTCCAGACCTCCCACTCACTGAGGACGAACGATCAGTCCTCAGCAAAGGACTCACCTTCATCCCCCTCCGTCCACGCATCAATGAATTTAATACACGACGTGACATCGAACAATTCTTCCGTTGCCTCCGCCTCCGAGCTTACTTTCACAATCAGGACTCCCGCCCACCTTCCGAGGACCCCTTCGCCCACCTCCAACACACTGCATCCACCTGGACACCCCGCGCTGGCCTATTACCTGCCCTCGACCTCTTCATTTCCAACTGCTGCCGGGACGTTAACCGCCTCAACCTGTCGTCCCCCCTCCCCCACTCCAACCTCTCACCATCACAACGCGCAGCCCTCCAATCCCTCTGCTCCAATCCCAACCTCACCATCAAGCCAGCGGATAAAGGGGGCGCAGTGGTAGTCTGGCGCACTGACCTCTACACCGCTGAAGCCAAACACCAACTCGAGGACACCTCTTCCTACTGCTCCCTCGACCATGACCCCACCCCCCATCACCAAACCATCATCTCCCAGACCATACAGAACCTCATCACCTCAGGAGATCTCCCACCCACAGCTTCCAACCTCATAGTCCGGGAACCCCGCACTGCCCGGTTCTACCTCCTTCCCAAGATCCACAAGCCTGACCACCCTGGCCGACCCATTGTCTCAGCATGCTCCTGCCCCACTGAACTCATCTCTACCTACCTTGACACTGTCCTATCCCCCCAGTCCAGGAACTCCCCACATACGTTCGAGACACCACCCACGCCCTCCACCTCCTCCAAGACTTCCGTTTCCCTGGTCCCCAACGCCTCATCTTCACCATGGATATCCAATCCCTCTACACCTCCATTCACCATTACCACGGCCTCCAAGCCCTCCATTTCTTCATCTCCTGATGTCCCCAACAGTACCCTTCCACTGACGCTCTAATTCGTTTGGCTGAACTGGTCCTCACCCTTAACAATTTCTCCTTTGAATCCTCCCACTTCCTCCAGACCAAAGGCGTAGCCATGGGCACACGTATGGGCCCCAGCTATGCCTGTCTCTTTGTTGGCTATGTAGAACAGTTGATCTTCCGTAATTACACCGGCACCTCTCCCCACCTCTTCCTCCGCTACATTGATGACTGCATTGGCGCCACCTCGTGCTCCCGCGAGGAGGTTGAGCAATTCATCAACTTCACCAACACATTCCACCCTGACCTTAAATTTACCTGGACCATCTCTGACACCTCCCTCCCCTTCCTGGACCTCTCCATCTCCATTAGTGACGACCGACTTGACACTGACATTTTTTACAAACCCACTGACTCCCACAGCTATCTGGATTACACCTCTTCCCACCCTATCTCTTGCAAAAATGCCATCCCGTATTCCCAATTTCTCCGCCTCCGCCGTATCTGCTCCCAGGAGGACCAGTTCCACCATAGGACACACCAGATGGCCTCCTTCTTTAGAGACCGCAATTTCCCTTCCCACGTGGTTAAAGATGCCCTCCAACGCATCTCGTCCACATCCCGCACCTCCGCCCTCAGACCCCACCCCATCCAACTGTAACAAGGACAGAACGCCCCTGGTGCTCACCTTCCATCCTACAAACCTTCGCATCAACCAAATCATCCATCGACATTTCCGCCACCTCCAAAAAGACCCCACCACCAGGGATATATTTCCCTCCCCACCCCTTTCCGCCTTCCGCAAAGACTGTTCCCTCCGTGACTACCTGGTCAGGTCCACACCCCCTTACGACCCACCATCCCATTCTGGCACTTTCCCCTGCCACCGCAGGAACTGTAAAACCTGTGCCCACACCTCCTCCCTCACCTCTATCCAAGGCCCTAAAGGAGCCTTCCACATCCATCAAAGTTTCACCTGCACATCCACCAATATCATTTATTGTATCCGTTGCTCCCGATGTGGTCTCCTCTACATTGGGGAGACTGGGCGCCTCCTAGCAGAGCGCTTTGGGGAACATCTCCGAGACACCCGCACCAATCAACCAAACTGCCCCGTGGCCCAACATTTCAACTCCCCCTCCCACTCTGCTGAGGACATGGAGGTCCTGGGCCTCCTTCACCGCCGCTCCCTCACCACCAAACGCCTGGAGGAAGAACGCCTCATCTTCCGCCTCGGAACACTTCAACCCCAGGGCATCAATGTGGACTTCAACAGCTTCCTCATTTCCCCTTCCCCCACCTCATCCTAGTTTCAAACTTCCAGCTCAGTTACTGTCTCCTTGACTTGTCCGACCTGCCTATCTTCTTTTCCACCTATCCACTCCACCCTCTCCTCCTTGACCTATCACCTTCATCTCCTCCCCCACTCACCCATTGTACTCTATGCTACTCTCTCCCCACCCCCACCCTCCTCTAGCTTATCTCTCCATGCTTCAGGCTCACTGCCTTTATTCCTGATGAAGGGCTTTTGCCCGAAACGTTGATTTCGCTGCTCGTTGGATGCTGCCTGAACTGCTGTGCTCTTCCAGCACCACTAATCCAGTATTTGGTTTTCAGCATCTGCAGTCATTTTTTTTACCTCATGGGGATACAAGCCCAGTCGCTCCAATCTTTCAACATAAGATAGTCTCGCCATTCCAGGAATTGACCTTGTGAACCTACGCTGCACTCCCTCAATAGCCAGAATGTCTTTCCTCAAATTTGGAGAACAGAACTGCACACAATATTCCAGGTGCGGTCTCACCAGGACCCTGTACAGCTGCAGAATAATCTCTTTGCTTCTATACTCAATTCCTCTTGTTATGAAGGCCAGCATGCTATTAGCCACCTTCACTACCTGCTGTACCTGCATGCTTGCCTTCATTGACTGGTGTACAAGAACACCCAGATCTCTTTGTACTGCCCCTTTACCTAACTTGACTCCATTTAGGTAGTAATCTGCCTTCCTGTTCTTGCCACCAAAGTGGATAACCATACATTTATCCACATTAAACTGCATCTGCCATGCATCTGTCCACTCACCTAACTTGTCCAGGTCACTCTGTAATCTCCTAACATCCTCCTCACATTTCACCCTGCCACTCAGCTTTGTATCATCAGCAAATTTGCTAATGTTACTATTAATACCATCTTCTATATCATTAATATATATTGTAAAAAGCTGCGGTCCCAGCACTGATCCCTGTGGTACCCCACTGGTCACCGCCTGCCATTCCGAAATGGAGCCGTTTATCACTACGCTTTGTTTCCTGTCAGCCAACCAACTTTCAATCCAAGTCTGTACTTTGCCTCCATTACCATGCTCCTAATTTTGCTCACTAACCTCCTATGTGCGACTTTATCAAAGGCTTTCTGAAAGTCCAGGTACACTACATCCACTGGATCTCCCTTGTCCATCTTCAGAGTTGCATCCTCAAAAAAGTCCAGATGATTAGTCAAGCATGATTTCCCCTTCATAAATCCATGCTGACTCTGACCTATCATGTTACTGCTATCCAGATGTGTCATAATTTCATCCTTTATAATTGACTCCAGCATCTTTCCCACGACTGAGGTCAGACTAACTGGTCTATAATTTCCTACTTTCTCTCTCCCACCTTTCTTAAAAAGTGGTACAACATTAGCCACCCTCAAATCCGCAGGAACTGATCCTGAATCTATCGATCTCTGGAAAATAATCACCAACACATCCACGATTTCTCGAGCCACCTCCTTCAGTACACTGGGATGTAGACCATCAGGCCCCGGGGACTTATCAGCCTTCAGACTTAACAGTCTCTCCAACACCAATTCCTGGCAAATATAAATTCCCTTCAAAACACTTCCTATTTATGTACCTATCCAGTTACCTTTTAAATATTGTAATTGTACTAGCCTCCACAACGGCATTTAGCAGTTCATTCCAAACATGCACCACCTTCTGCATGAAGAAGTTGCCACTTAGGTCCCTTTCAAATCTTTCCCATCTTACCTTAAACCTATGCCCTCTACTTTTGGACACCCTCACCATGGTAGAAAGACCTTGACTTTTCAAACTATCCATGTCCCTCATGATGTTATATACCCCTATAGGTCACCCTCAGCTTCCAACACTCCAGGGAAAATAATTCCAGTCTACTCAACCTCTCAAAAGCCCCAACCCTGGCAACATTCTTGTAAATCTTTTCTGAACCTTTTCAAGTTTCACAACATCTTTCCTATTCCAGGGATACCAGAATTAAATGCTGCATTCCCAAAGTAAGGAGACATCATCATACGTGCATTTATGAAATTCATTTCATACAGTTCTGCCTGTTTACGTAACCTACAATATTTACATTGCTTAATGCTAGTATTAGCAGTCCATTTTGGATATTTGAATCTCTCTGACATTATTTGATAAATGTGGTAAAACCAAAGGTCCATGTGGAACCCCACTAATCTCAAAGCAATAAACCGAGACATGTAATTCATAGAAAACAATGCCAAGGAATTAGCTTAAGCAATGAGACTTCAATACAGTGGCTTCAAAACAAAATTCTCAATGTACTTTTGTGACTCCTTTCATACATAAAACAATGTTAAGACATTCAGATGCAGAACCATCTACAATTCTTTAATATATATCCTCAAAAACAAATGAATAATGTAGCATCTTCTTAACAATATCCAAAACTAATTTGCATGTCTATTGATCACATTACATTCCTGTTGACTGTTGACATCATTATTTTTGCATCCAATACTCTTTGAATTAATGAACAGTGTAGAAGGATTTACTGCTGATCAGGTTGACAATTGACAATGTGAATAAATGGTCATACCTATCAGCACATCAGATGGTAAGTCCTATACAGGATGAGGATTTCATTTCGTTGCACAGATTTGGCAAAGTAGTGGTCACCCACACCCACCAAACATTAATATCTCAGTCAACCATATACAAGAATTCAAAGCCTGTTTTAGTTTGTCTACAGCAAGGATTCAAACCTTGTGCCTTTTGACTCAAAAGCACGTGCAGTCAAAGTAAAGTCATCATCGTCCCAGAGGAGCCGGGAACCGCCCTTTCATTAGAGAGAGATATCTGGTCCTGAATTCAACCTGAGGTTACCACAACGCAGTTGAGGGTGAGGTTGAGATGTCAGGACCTTCACGGTTACAAAAACAAAAATTGCTGGTGAAACTCCTCAGGTTTGATGAAGGGTCACTAGACTCAAACTATCGCTTCTGCTTTCTTCCTTGCTGAGCTTTCCAGCAATTTCTGTTTTCGGTGAAACTCAGTAGGTCTGGTAGCATTAATGGGAAGAAAGCAGAAGGAATGTTTTGTGTTTGGTTACTCCTCATCAGACTGCTAAGTTTTTATCCAGCAACTTCTGTTTTTGTTTCAGATCTCCAGCATCTGCACTTCTTTGCTTCACTCCATGGTAATCTCAGCTGGAAATTCAACTAACTCTGTTGGTTTCACTCTGTATTGTGAATCAGCCGTCCAGATAACTGAGCTGACTGACCGCTACATATGTACAAATCTGTCAGGCTTTAATCCCATCCATTTTTCCAACACCATTTCCCTGATCAGACTGATTTCATAGAACATAGAACATAGAACATAGAACAATACAGCACAGAACTGGCCCTTCGGCCCACGATGTTGTGCCGAACTTCTAACCTAGATTAAGCACCCATCCATGTACCTATCCAAATGCCGCTTAAAGGTCGCCAATGATTCTGACTCTACCACTCCCACGGGCAGCGCATTCCATGCCCCCACCACTCTCTGGGTAAAGAACCCACCCCTGACATCTCCCCTATACCTTCCACCCTTCACCTTAAATTTATGTCCCCTTGTAACACTCTGTTGTACCCGGGGAAAAAGTTTCTGACTGTCTACTCTATCTATTCCTCTGATCATCTTATAAACCTCTATCAAGTCACCCCTCATCCTTCGCCGTTCCAACGAGAAAAGGCCGAGAACTCTCAACCTATCCTCGTACGACCTACTCTCCATTCCAGGCAACATCCTGGTAAATCTTCTCTGCACCCTCTCCAAAGCTTCCACATCTTTCCTAAAGTGAGGCGACCAGAACTGCACACAGTACTCCAACTGTGGCCTAACCAAAGTCCTGTACAGCTGCAACATCACTTCACGACTCTTGAATTCAATCCCTCTGCTAATGAACGATAATACACCATAGGCCTTCTTACAAACTCTATCCACCTGAGTGGCAACCTTCAAAGATCTATGTACATAGACCCCAAGATCCCTCTGTTCCTCCACCTGACTAAGAACCCTACCATTAACCCTGTATTCCGCATTCTTATTTGTTCTTCCAAAATGGACAACACTTGGCAGGGTTGAACTCCATCTGCCACTCCTCAGCCCAGCTCTGCATCATATCTAAGTCCCTCTGCAGCCGACAACAGCCCTCCTCGCTGTCCACAACTCCACCTACCTTCGTATCATCTGCAAATTTACTGACCCACCCTTTGACTCCCTCATCTAAGTCATTAATAAAAATTACAAACAGTTGAGGACCCAGAACTGAGCCCTGCGGAACTCCACTTGTAACTGGGCTCCAGGCTGAATATTTACCATCTACCACCACTCTCTGCCTTTGACCGGTTAGCCAGTTTTCTATCCAATTGGCCAAATTTCCCTCTATCCCATGCCTCCTGACTTTCCGCATAAGCCTACCATGGAGAACCTTATCAAATGCCTTACTAAAATCCATGTACACTACATCCACTGCTCTACCCTCATCCACATGCTTGGTCACCTCCTCGAAGAATTCAATAAGACTTGTAAGGCAAGACCTACCCTTCACAAATCCGTGCTGGCTGTCCCTAATCAAGCAGTGTCTTTCCAGATACTCGTAAATCCTATCCCTCAGTACCCTTTCCATTACTTTGCCTACCACAGAAGTAAGACTAACTGGCCTGTAATTCCCGGGGTTATCCCTATTCCCTTTTTTGAACAGGGGCACAACATTCGCTACTCTCCAGTCCCCTGATACCACCCCCGTTGCCAGCGAAGACGAGAAGATCATTGCCAACGGTACTGCAATCTCCTCTCTTGCTTCCCATATAATCCTAGGATATATCCCGTCAGGCCTGGGGGACTTGTCTATCCTCAAGTTGTTCAAAATGTCCAACACATCTTCCTTCCTAACAAGTATCTCCTCTAGCTTAACAGTCCGTTTCACACTCTCCTCTTCAACAATACAGTCCCTCTCGTTCGTAAATACTGAAGAGAAGTACTTGTTCAAGACCTCTCCTATCTCTTCCGACTCAATACACAGTCTCCCACTACTGTCCTTGATCGGACCTACCCTCGTTCTCGTCATTCTCAGGTTTCTCACATACGCATAAAATGCCTTGGGGTTATCCTTGATCCTATCCGCCAAGGATTTTTCATGCCCTCTCTTAGCTCTCCTAATCCCTTTCATCAGGTCCCTTCTGGCTATCCTGTATCCCTCCACTGCTCTGTCTGAACCCTGTTTCCTCAACCTTATGTAAGCCTCCTTCTTCCTCTTTACTAGACATTCAACCTCCCTTGTCAACCAAGGCTCCCTCACACGACCATTTCTTTCCTGCCTGATAGGTACATACATATCAAGGACACGTCGTATCTGCTCCTTGAAAAAGTTCCACATTTCCACCACATCCTTCCCTGACAGCCTATGCTCCCAACATATGCTCCTCAAATCCTGTCTTACAGCATCATAATTTCCCTTCCCCCAATTGTAAAATCTACCTTGTTTTGCGCACCTATCTCTCTCCATAACCAAGGTGAAAGTCACAGAATTGTGGTCACCATCACCAAAATGTTCATCCACTAACAAGCCCACCACTTGTCCCGGTTCATTACCGAGTACCAAATCCAATATGGCCTCCCCTCTGGTTGGACACTCTACATACTGCGTTAGAAAAGCTTCCTGGACACACTGCACAAACACCGCCCCATCCAATCTACTTGATCTAAAGAGCTTCCAATCAATATTTGGGAAGTTGAAGTCGCCCATGACTACGACCCTGTGGCTTCTGCACCTTTCCAAAATCTGTTTCCCAATCTGTTTCTCCACATCTCTGCTGCTATTGGGGGGCCTATAATAAACACCCAACAAGGTGACTGCACCTTTCCTATTTCTGACTTCAGCCCATACTACCTCCAGAGGCAGATCCCCCTCAAACTTCCTTTCTGCAGCCGTTATACCATTTCTAATTAGCAATGCCACCCCCCCTCCTTTTTTACCACCCTCCCTAAACTTACTGAAACATCTGTAACCAGGAACCTCCAACAGCCATTCCTGTCCCTCATCTATCCATGTTTCCGTGATGGCCACAACATCGTAGTCCCAGGTACCGATCCACGCCTTAAGTTCACCCACCTTATTTCTGATACTCCTTGCGTTGAAGTATACGCACTTGAGCCCATCTCTGTGTCCGCAAGTAGTCCCTGTCAGTGCTACCTTCTCCACAGTCTCCCTACATTCTTGGGCATCCTGACACACAGCTAGCTTACTTGCTGGACTACAAGTCCGGATCCCATCCCCCTGCCAAATTAGTTTAAACCCCCCCGAAGAGTGCTAGCAAACCTACCGCCCAGGATATTGGTGCCCTTCTGGTTCAGGTGCAACCTGTCCTGTTTATACAGGTCCCACCTTCCCCAGAATGCAGTCCAATTGTCCAAATATCTGAAGCCCTCCCTCCTACACCATCCTTGCAGCCACGTGTTCAACTGCACTCTCTCCCTATTCTTTGCCTCACTGTCACGTGGCACCGGCAACAACCCAGAGATGACGACTCTGTCTGTCCTAGCTTTTAGCTTCCAGCCTAACTCATTGAGCTCCTGAATGACCTCCCCACCTCTCTTCCTACCTATGTCGTTGGTGCCAATGTGTACCACGACTTCTGGCTGCACACCCTCCCCCTTAAGGATTCTGAAGACACGGTCCGAGACGTCTCGGACCCTAGCACCCGGGAGGCAACAAACCATCCGAAAGTCTCGCCCATGTCCACAGAACCGCCTGTCTGTCCCTCTAACTAGAGAGTCCCCTATAACTAGCGCTCTCCTTCTCTCCCCCTTTCCCTTCTGAGTCTCAGAGCCGCAGGCCCCTTCACTGCAGCTTACACCTGCAAGGCTGTCCCCCCCAACAGTTTCCAAAGCTGTGTACTTATTTTTTAGGGGAACGACCACAGGGGATCCCTGCACTGCCTGTTTCTTCCCCTTCCCACCTCTAACTGTTACCCAGCTACCTCTGTTCTCTGGCGTAACTATGTCCCTGTAGCTTCTATCGATCACCCTCTCAGCCTCTCGAATAATCCTCAGTTCATCCAGCTCCAGTTCCAGTTCCCGAACTCGTTCGGTGAGGATCAGGATCTGACTGCATTTCCTGCATTTCCTTCAGTTCTGCTCTCTCACTACACCCCGTGTTCACCAACATTTTTGGGACATTGTTTATGTCCTCCTTTGTGAAGATAGAACCAATGTTTGTATTTAATTGGTTTGCCATGTGTTTAAACCCAATTATAACTTCCCTTTTGCTGACTTTGAGAGGCCCTCCATTTGTCTTTTCTAACAATTTTTTGTTTGCATATCTGTAGAAGGTTTTCCTATACTAGTATTTCCTTTGAATGTGGAATTCTAGACAAAGGAGACAAATGATAAATCTGCACAAGAACACTTTATTAGTGATGTTCGTACCTCCATAACCAGTTCTAGTCTGGAATCAAGCTCCATCCCTCTAGGTGACCTGACCAGAGTGTTGTAAAGGGACAACACCCCCAATGACAGGTGGAATAGCGTTTATATTCAGTTTGTGCATTCACTGCAAGCATTTCTCACATCCTATTTTCTTACAATTAATCAACCCTTTTTACCCTTCTTTGCTGAAATCGGAATTGCTCTCAGTCCTAGATCTGCTGCTAAATAGGGCTAGTTTGTATGCCCCTCCTTTTGACTATCCCTAATTTCTCTTGTTAACAGTAGTTGAGTGATCTTCCCCTTTTTTTTGTGCCAGAATGAGGCTAGGCATTCCTGATGAAGGACTTTTGCCTGAAACATCAAGTTTCCTGCTCCTCAGATGCTGTCAGACCTGCTGTGCTTTCCAGCACCAGTCTAATCTCCAGCATCCACAGTCTTCACTTTCACTAAGATGGAACACAGGTCTACCCATATTCTGAGGCTGCTGGACCTGGCTTTTTATGGCAGCTGCCAACTTGTCCATGGAGGTAGCCAGGTGATTACATCTATGAGGCTTCTGGATCTCCAAAGGGTTGCTGCACTCTTCCACCTTCTGGGTTATAAGACCCATTGGCTCCAACATCATTGTCTATTGCTTCTTTGCCTCTCTGTGTATGTGGACAAAGTCCCTGATTTCCAACTCTGCTGGGTCATCTCCCATTGGGAGCAGAGCAGGTGTCCAGTCTGCAGTGGTCCTCTGAGTGTCAGTGTTGCATTCAATGGTTAGGAGAAGTATACAATGAATAACACAAACAGCAGTTAATGTCAGACTTACAGTGGAGTGAAGAATGGTACTTACTCAGTTGGTGGGACATGGATGCCTCCACATATCTGCAGGATCAACCGTGGTCTTCTCCTGTGAGGGACAGAATTCTCTCCTCATTATATGTGAGGAGACTGATGTCAGATACCCCTTCACCCTTCCTGAGTCTTTCTGTCCATTGTTTTGGGCCATTTTCTCCTGGAATGAGAGAAAGGGAGTGATTGAATGAAACAAAAATGGGGGTACAGCTGCTAGTACTGCTGCAAGTGGTCACCAAGTGATGAAGCTTCCTGGATAAGTGAGTAGGTAGGCATGGAAGATTAGTAATGTCGGAGGTTTGGGACAATGAAAATGAGTCATAGTGAGAGCAGCAGAGCATGGTCTTGGTAGCATATTGGTACAGTAGCAAAGATAAAGTAGGTTTCAGGTATCATAAAGGAGGTGATGACACTAATCCTGCTGCAACGGTGAAGGACATTAACCTATTTGCAATACTCATTGCCATTTGGCTTGATCATGGTGACAACACCATGGTGAGAACCATAGACCAGATTTGTAGGGACTGGTGGAGTGGCATATACTACCAGCCCTCCAGGAAGAGGATAGACAGCCTTTAGACCACCTTGTCCACTAGAACATCCTGGTATTTTTGTTGTTGACTATAGTGATGGTATACATAGTTGTAATGATAGCATGGAAATATTGTCAAAAGATAAATTCACGGTCAAATATGGTACCAAGATTGTAAACATAAGACATAAAAGTTAACAGGAAAAGTAAATTTACTAACTTTTCTTTCTTCAACCAACAATCATGATTAGCAAACATAACCTGAGAGATTGTGACATGAAATTTTGGATTTGATTTTGCATACCAGCTTACGCCTTCACGTTAAGAATCCAATGGTAAAGCATGTTACCATTGGGCTGAAGGTTTTGGGCTAATGTTGGTAACTTATCCTGGGGCATTATGGTACTACCACAACTGTGAGCATTGGCAAAGTGGCAGGTTATAGCAATGGATCTGTAATTCCCCAAACAATGAATTTCCCATCTCAGGTTGCTGTCATTTTCAATTTATCAAAAGAAAGATAACCTTTGCCAATTTTCACAATTTATGTGCCTTCAGCATGTCGATCCTAGAACTATAGGTCTTTAGAAAAAAGGACTGGAGTTGATCTGAGGGAAGGAGGGAAGGAGGATCTTCAGCCAGCATTCTGCTCTATTGCTTTTGATTTCTGTGGCATTTCTGCAGCAGAGATCATCTAATCAGTTTCTGGCAGCGTTGGCGTTGGTTGGATGAAGGTTACTGTGGAATATGATTAACAGCAAAATTCTATGCATGCACCAATCTCAACTTGCCCTCTTTCAATGGACTTTCAATGCTTCCTCCCTTGTCCTTGAGATCCAGTGTCACTCTTAACTTGTGAAAATAGGATTTGTTTTTCTCACCTATTATTTGGCATGCAGATACAGTCTCCAGGCCTGTGGAGGTGATTTCCTAAGACCACACTTGCAATGCTAGAGGAAGTAATTTTAGTGAGAATGCTGCAGTGTGTTTGCCTCTCTTCCACTTTGAGTTACTGCATGCTGTGAGGGAAGAGCAAAATATAAGTAAGTAGAGTTGCCATAGTCCCAGAGGACCATAGGGCTGCACTCTCATTGAGAGAGTGGAGTTTAACTTGAGGGTCACAACACCACAGGTCGTTGTGAAGTTGCGTGGGTGTGACTTTCATGCTAACCTAAGCCAGTGCAGGAATTGAGACTACACTGTTGACATCACTCTGCATCACAAACCAGTCATCCAGTGAGCTATTCAGGTGCTATATTATCAAAAGTGAAGGAAAAGGTAGAAGGTAAGATATATTGGTTGGCATTTAATGGAAATGATAGGGGCCTTTGCCACTGGAGGGAAGGTCAATGTGAACCCGAATCACCTCCATTTGGGAAGAGGTTCCACATTATATGTAGCTTAATTGGGCAGTAGTATAATTTTTTTCCAGGATCAGAAATCCAATGCCCTCCTGGCTAGTCAGAGGCTGGTGCTGTCATTTCAGGGAACACCAGGGCAGTGTGCAGCTGTAGTTACCAGCAATTCACCCAAAGTGAGGCCTTAAACCAATTGCGGAACCAGGCCACAGGTAAACACATGCCTCAGTCAGACATTGAATGCTTTTGAACAATTGACCCCATGCAAAAGCCACCATAATCTGCTCTTTGCATCCTCTGCCTGTCATTCAATTGACAGTGGTGAGGAGGACAGTCCAGAAATGTTCTTGCTTCAGGCTGAATCACACAACAGACAGCAAAGCAGTTTGGCTGCCTGCCACCCACAACATACCCGCTGAGCAAAAAGCCTCCAAATCCAAACTCACCTCAGGGAAGGCATTCGATTTCATCTATTGATTAGAAGGCTCCACTTTACTCTTATTGTCAGCTCAAAAAAGGCTCACTAAACTAAAGAAAACAAAGAACTGCAAATGCTGGAAACCAGAAACAAAATCAGAAATTGCTGGAAAAAAACCAGCAGGTCTGGCAGCATTTGTAGAGAGAAAGCACCCATTTAGACTCAATATTGAATTCAATAATTTTAGGGTCTGAGTCCTTCTCCCATCTCCTTACCCCAACCCTCACACACCAGCCTCTATCAATCATCACATGGACTGCTACCACAACCAGCCCATTGTCAGCAATTAACAGTCCCGAATAACAGCTAGACATTCTCCCAGGCAGATATTTAGCAATTCCTTTCTCTGTGTTTCTCTGTGTCCAGGCTCCATCTCCACCTATCATTTATTCTTTCCCCCTTCTCTCACCCCATCTTCCACATATATGGGGAGGCAGTGGCTATCGCTGAACTGTCAATTCAGTGACCCAGGTAATGATCTGTGACCAGGGTTGAATCCTGCTATGGCAGATGGTGGAATTTGAAATCAATAAAAATCTGGAATTAAGGGTCTAATGATGATCATGAAACCATTGTCGATTGTCGGAAACAACCCACCTGGATCATAAATGCTCTTTAGGAAAAGAAACTGCCATCCTTACCTGGTAAGGCCTATGTGTGATTCCAGATCCTCAGCAATGTGGTTGACCGTCAACTACCAACTGGGCAATTAGGGTGGGCAAATAAATGCTACCTTAGCTATTGATGCCCTCATTATGTGAATGAATTTAAAAAAACTATCTGTCTCTATATATATATGCCAACCATTTCTTATCGACGATGCTGGGGAAGGGTCACCGGATGCAAAACATTAAATCTGCTTTCTCTCCACAGACGCTGCCAGACCTGCTGAGTTTTTCCTGCAATTTCTGATTTTATTTCAAAAATAGCTTTGTAACAGAGCTCATGACACAGATATTATACAACTTCCAGAGATCAACAAAAAGCAAAGACAAACGGAAGTAATTTGCCAACATGTGTAAAATTTTAGATTTAAATTAGGTTTCATAATAGTAGTAAATCCTCATGCATATAATTATCATGCTTGCTTCCTCATTGTTTCATACAGTGTTAAGGGTTCCATTTCTGTAGGATATGCCTGCAAACTATCATAGAGATAATTGGAAAATTTTACCAACCCCATACAAAAAGTAAAATAATACATAAAACTTCAATGTAATTGCATTAATAGACTTTAGTCTTCATGTTAAGATTGCTGATGTAGCGACTTTCCCTACCTTGGGAAATGCATAGGCTCCAGTCAGATGTGAATGCCTCCAGGCAAAGATTTTCTACAGCTTTCTTCTAGTTAATTCTAGTAACCGTGAAAAGCAATAGCATTATTATTTCATATTAAAGCGCATAACTAAATGCTAGATATAGCTTGGAATTTATCAGTCAGAAATAACTTAATTCTAATAAAATAAAGCAAAACACACCATGAAAGTCAACCTGATTACAGTCTAATTTCTCCAGTTCAAGTGTAAGTTGCTGTGCTTTGCATTAGTAAATGAACAAATATTGCTAAGAGAATCTGCACAGTTTAGTATGGATGTCTATAATATTGTCACTGCTCGAATTATATACAAAATCTATTAGTTCTTTCCTGTGATGTGGGTATTGCTCACTAGGCCTTGTTACCTATCCTTAATTGCCTTTGAGAAGGTGGTGGTGAGCTGCCTTCCTGGATTGCTGCAGTCTATTGAAGGTAGGGAGCTTTGAGCCCTATGACCATGAAGTAACAATAATGCAACACCATGTCAGGAATGTCTGTTTGACTTGGTGGGGAACTTGCACGTAGATCTGATCCCATACATCTGCAGCCCTTCTCCTTTTCGGTTGTTGGGGTCAAAAGGATAGATGAGATGTTACAGTGCGTCTTGAAGCACTGCGAGTCAGTCATAGAGGGTTTGAATGTTAAAGGTGGAGAATAGGTCAGCAAATAAGTGGGCTGTTTTGTCCTTGATGGTGTCAAACTTCTTGAGTGTTTTCGGATTTGTTCTCAATTAGACAAGTGGAGAATATGCTATCACACTCCAGACTTCTTCCTTATGAATGATGGACAAGCTTTGGGGAGTCAGGAGGTGGGTTATTCACCACAGAATTTCCATCCTATATGGTAGTCACAATTGAACTTCTTATCAATAGTATTCTCCAACAATATTCAACAATGATGGAGACAAGGTTGGATTCTCTGTTGGCGATTGTAAATGCCTCCACTAAAGTGGTGCAAATGTCACTGCCACATATCAGCCCAAGCCTAAAAATTGACAAAGTAATATTGCGTATAGATATGAGCTGTTTAAATATCTGAAGAATCATATCATAACTGTAATAACCTTCATTCAATGGTAACCCTCATGAGTTAGAATATTGTACATTCAACTCCACTGTAAAAGCTTGAACACAAATGTGGATTGACATTTCAGTGAAATACTGAGGTAGCATTGCACTTTTGGAGATGCCATCTTTTGGATGAGATTAAAAAACTGGGTTGCTACAGGCTTTTAGGATCCCATATCACTACTGGGGAAGAGAAGGAGGATTCTTCCTCCATTCTGGTCAGTATTTATCCCACAATCAACCTTATCTTTTGTTTCTTTTTTGTGTTTTCTTTCTTTCTCTCTTCTTCCTTCTCCTAGCAACAGACTCCCGGCTTCAGACTCAGCGCAGATCTGGTGAGGTGGCCTCCTGGCCTGATGTGGAGGCCTCCCGGTTTGGTGTGGCCATCTCTCAGTTTCTCAGCTCAGCGTGGCCGCAGCATGGATTTACAGTCTTGAGTTGATTACTCAAAATGTGGTACTCGAAAGACTGTAATGTTTGAACTTTCAGCTTGTTTCTTTGTTTTCTGCTTAAACCTAAGAATGTCTGCAATGTGCAATTTTTGAACTTTATTTCATATGTTTTTTTTCCATGCTATAATTACTGCAGTGTTTAACTTTTAACTTTGATTTTTCTTTCTATTTTTTCCTTAAGATTCTGTACCTAGGTACTTTGGTGCACCTTGCGTGGTGACATTACATATTTTTCACTGCTCTCCTGACTTTTGTACTTGAGGATATGTGACAATAAAATCAAAATCAAATCAAATCAAGTCTGGCCATTTTCTCACTGTTGTTGTTGTATGCAAATTGTCTCAAGTTCCTTAGATTGAAAAGACTTACATTTATCAGTATCTTTCAATTTGGATCATTTGTCTAAGTAGGAAATTAGGCCTAGCTTTACACACCATATGAAAAATAAAAAGCTCAAAAGTCTAGATACTGCCAACCTTGATATGTCTGCTCATCCCTAGAATAGGACTTGAACTCATTCAGAAATAAGAATGTTACAACAGTGACTACACGGTGGCACAGTGGATAGCACTGCTGCCTCACAGCGCCAGAGACCCGGGTTCAATTCCCGCCTCAGGCGACTAACTGTGTGGAGTTTGCACGTTCTCCCCGTGTCTGCGTGGGTTTCCTCTGGGTGCTCCGGTTTCCTCCCACAGTCTAAAGATGTGCAGGTCAGGTGAATTGGTCATGCTAAATTGCCCGTAGTGTTAGGTAAGGGGTAGATGTAGATGTAGATGTAGGGGTATGGGTGGGTTACGCTTCGGCGGGGCAGTGTGGACTTGTTGGGCCGAAGGGCCTGTTTCCACACTGTAAGTAATCTAATCTAAGAAAGACCTTGCTCACTTTAAAGCATTCTCGAAGATACTGAGAGCATGATAGTTACTATATAAATGCAAATGTATTTGTTAATCTATCCTTTGAGTTTACATTGACAATCAATTTTAATCTGTAACGAATAGAAATGAGTAAAGTTATTCCATTCATATAAGTGATACATAGTATTACATAATTATTGGACAATATTAATGTTACCTGTTATTTGTAAGCTAAGAGAAATCAATATATGTAATTTAGAACAACTATAACAAGATAATGAATGGGGGGTGGTTTGTTTATCTCATTCCATTCCAATGCCTGCTGCATCATTGCACTTCAATAAAAATAAATACTGTGCAAAAAATTAAAGAGAAATTGCAGTGCAAATTAATTGAGTGCAAAGGGCATGTGACCTTTCCAGACATGAAATTTATTATTTGCAAATTAAGGAAAAGTTCTGCTGACTTTCAGTTCTGCCTGGTAGTCTGAACTGATGCTGCTGCTGGCTAATTGCAATGGCAGCAGATTCCTGATGTGGAGGATTTTGAATGAGAATGTATAGAATGCCTCAGGAATTCTCTTGTTCTTTTCTGCTACTCTATGGGGCTACGTATACAGACATGATCCCAATAAGATGGCTGTTAGTTGAGAGAAAACACAAAGGAAAATGTGCATAGCACATTTTAATTTCATTCAGTTAGGACAAAGCAGTTCACTGCAGTGATGAAGATATAGCAATATTGCATTGAATGAATTAAATTATCTTAAGCATTTCATCATATAAAATTACTCACCATGTTCCTCTTAGACAACAACAATCCATTCACATTTATGTAAGGCACCTTCAATTTAATGGCTGCTTGATAGGACTAACTAGTCAAAATTTAACAATTTGACAAGATGCTTGATCATCACAGAAGGCTTTAAGGCAGCTCTTACAGGAAGAAGGACAGGGAGAAAGAAAGACCAACAATACGATTTTGAGAAGAAATTCCATAGTTTAGTGGTGAAGCAGCACTAAACTTCCTAAATGAACAGGGGAGTACACGACGCTAAAATTAGTCATTTTCATTAATGCTGATTTGTTTTTAGATATATTTAATGAATATCTATTCTGCTATACCATGTAGACTAAGACATTCTTCATCTCTGGTGGCATATGAGGTATTCAAACTAAGATATCAAAATGCATTTTTCAAAATCCTTTACCGACTTCAAGATGGCATAGTGGACCTGCTTGACTTTTGCAGGTAACCAGCAACATAAAGCAAGGATGTGTGTGGCTGTTCAATTTTTCAATCTTTTTTTTAATGACAGTGATTAAGGAAGCCACAAGGGACATGCTCAAGGCATCAACGTTAAGTTGAAGGAATCTCTGCAATTATCAGAACGCCTGTTACCAACAACATAGAAGCAGAAACTAGAGAGGTATATGTTAATTATTTAGGGAGGTCAAGTCATTGAGTGTGTTTAAGACAAAGATTGATAAAGGGATCAAAGGTTTTATGTCAAAGGCAGGAGAAATATATCAGCCATGATCAAATGGCAGTGAGCAATCAATTGGCTCAATGGCCTAACTCTGTTCCTATGTCTGATGCTCTTATTTGGTAAGTGACCATTAAATTATAGAAATAATACAGGACATTATTTCTAAGAACTGCCAAATTGCCAAAAGAAAAGAAACAGCATTATAAAAGTGAATATGTATTAAGTTGCATGAGAATAGATAATGCATAGAATAAATGCGCTGTTCTGCATTATATAATATTGAAATGCGGTCCTGAAGTGAAGGCAGACTGAGAAGTTTCAACTCATCTCCCCCCATTGTCTTCATTCTTTGAAGATCAGGTCAGCCATCTGTTTTGCTGTTTGATAGATTGGATAAATGTATAAGCTTTAATTCAATTTTTGCAGATTAAATCAGACAACTGGTTGGCTTATTTAAAAAGCATTGAGAGGTTAACAAGCTTTTGATGACTTTAAAAGCTGCACTCAAAGTTTGTTATGCAGCTATATAGGAAATATGGTTTGGTTATGATGAATCAATTCTGCAATGCCGAGTTTATTATTCAAATTTCTTAAGAAATATATGTTCAGTGGTTTTGAAAAATAAGTGAGATGAAGAGGGTAACGGCTTTCAAATGCTTCTCATTTTTGATGACTTCCAAATGATCTGATGCTTGTCAGTTCTGATTCTGAAGTGGAAACTGGATGGGTTAGTTGAGTGTGAGAGCATGAAGGGTCAATAAGGGAATAGAGGATTAGGTCGTGAAGATGGTGGGAAAGGTGGGTCAGGATTAATGGGTTTGAGGGGGTAAAAGGTGTAGGGAAATTATAGGGGTAAGGATGACGGGCCTTTGAATGATCTCAGAAGTGAGCTGGTGATTCTCTAAAATACTTTTGCATTGGTCCACTTTATGCTCCACCTTGTGCGATTCCTGGCTGATGTGATTTCGAAGAGATTAAAATCACACCTGTCTACATTGCAGGGTAGAGATGATATTATGACTTGGATTGATTCCAAACTTGCATTTTTAGCCTACAACAGAAAATGTCTGACCAACATTTGTGTCTGTGACCGTTCATTAGAATCAATATCCTGGACGGGATGTTTGCTAGAGCTCTTTAGAGGGTCTAAACTCGTTTGGCAGAGGGATGGGAACTGGAGCAATGGATCAGAGGATGGGGTAGTGCGTGAACAGACAGATGAAGCATGCAGAGAGTCTGTGAGGAATGATGGACAGTTGAGATGGCAAAGTTGCAATCAGTATGATGGGTAGAACTGAGTCTATTTCAATGCAAGTATCAGGAGTAAGGGTGATGACCTTAGAGCATGGATCAGTACTTGGATCTATGATGTTATGGCCATTATGGAGACATGGATATCACAGGGGTAGGAATGGTTGTTGGATGTTTTGGGACTTAGATGTTTCAAAAGGAATAGGGAGGGAGGTAAAAGAGGTAGGGAGTGGCATTGCTAACCAGGGATAGTAACACAGCTGCAGACAGGGAGGTCATTGGGGAGGTTTTGTCTACTGAGTCAGGGTGGAAGTCAGAAACAAGAAAGGAGTAGTCACTTTATTGGGAGTTTTCTACCCCAATAGCAACAGAGACACAGAGGAGCAGATTGGGAGGCAAATTTTGAAAAGGTGCAGAAGTAACAAGAGTGGTGTCATGGGTGACTTCAACTTCCCTAATATTGATTGGAACCTTCATAGTGCAAATAGTTTGGATGGAGCAGATTTTGTCAGGTGTGTCCAGGAAGGATTTCTGACTCAATATGTAGATAGGCCGATTCGAGGGGAGACCATATTGGATTTGCTACTTGGCAACAAACCAGGTCAGGTGTCAGACCTCTCAGTGGGAAAACACTTCAGTGATAGTGACCTTTACTATAGCCATGGAGAGGGATAGGAGCAAACAATATGGGAAAGTATTTAATGGGTGGGTGGTGAAATTACAATGCCATTAGGCAGGAACTGTGGAGCATAAATTGGGAACAGATATTCTCAGGGAAATTAACAACAGAAATGTGGAAGTTGTTCATACAGTACTTTCAGCGAGTGCTAGATAGGTTCGTCCCACTGAGGCACAAAAGGCATGGTAGGTTGAAAGAACCTTGGATTACAAGAGATGTGGAACATCCAGTCAAGAGGAAGAAAGAAGCTTATACCTTAATGTTCAGGAGGCAAGGATCAGACAGGGCTGTAGAAGGTTACAAGGTAGCCAGGAAGGAACTGAAGAATGGATTTAGGAAAGCTAGAAGGGAGTATTAAAATGCCTTGGGGGGTAGGATTAAGGAAAACCCCAAGGCATTCTACACTTATGTGAGGAACAAGAGGATAGCCAGAGTGAGGGTTGGGTCAATCAGGGATAATGGGGGAACTTGTGCCTGGTGTCGGAAGAGGTAGGAGAGGTTCTTAATGAATACTTTGCTTCAGTATTCACTAGTGAGAGGGACTTTGCCGTTTGTGAGGACAGCATGAAACAGACTGATATGCTCGAAAATGTTGATATTAAGAATAAGGATGTGCTGGAAATTTTGAAAAACATGCAGATAGATAAGTCCCCTGGGCCAGAGGGATATATCTTAGGTTACTACAGGAAGCAAGGGAAGAGATTGCTGTGCCTTTGCCAATAATCTTTGCATCTTCACTGACCACTGGAGTAATGTCAAATGATTGGAGCATTGTAAATGTTATACCCTTGTTCAGGAAAGGGAATAGGGATAACCCTGTGAATTACAGACCAGTCAGGCTTATGTCAGTTGTGGGCAAATTATTGAAGACAATTCTGAGAGACAGTATTTATGATTATTTGGAAAAGGATAGTTTGATTAGAGATAGTCAGCATGGCTTTGTGAGGGACATGTGATGCCTCACAAGCTTTATTGAATTCTTTGGGGATGTGACAAAACACGTTTGTGAAGGATGTGGTATATATGGATTTTAGAAAAGTGTTTGCAAAGGTTCCCCATGGTAGGCTTATTCAGAAAGTAAGGAGGAATTGGACATAGGGAAATATGGCTGTCTGGCTATAAAATTGCTGGCCTATTGAAGACAGAAGGTGGTAGTAGATGGAAAGTATTCAGCCTGGATCTGGCTGACCAGTGGTGTTCTGCAGGGATCGCTTCTGGGACCTCTGCTGTTTGTGATTTTTATAAATGTCTTGGATGTGAAAGTACAAGGGTGTGTTAGTAAGTTTGCCAATGACACAAAGTTTGGTGGAGTTGTGGATAGTGTGGAGGGCTGTTGCAGGTTGCAATGAGACATTGACAGGGTGCAGAGCTGGGTTGAGAAGTGGCAGATGAAGTTCAACCTGAAAAAGTGTGAAGTGATACATCTTGGAACGTCAAATTTGAATACAGATTACAGGGTTAAAGGCAGGATTTTTAGCAATGTGGAGGAACAGAGGGATCTTGGGGTCCATGTCCATGGATCCCTCAAAGTTGCTACTCAAGTTGATAGATTTGGTAAGAAGGCGATGATACGTTGGCTTTCATTAGCAGCAGGATTGAATTTAAGAATTGCAAGGTTATGCTGCAGCTCTATAAAGCCCTGTTTAGACCAAACTTGGTATATTGTGTTCAGTTCTGGTCACCTCATTAGCAAAAGGATGTGGAAGCTATAGAGAGGGTGCAGAGGAGATTTACCAAGTTGTTGCCCGAACTGGAGGGCATCCAACTCATCCAAGCCATCAACTTATCCCAATCTGACCTAGTCCCATTTGCTCAGATTTGGCCCATCCCTCCAACCCCTTCCTATTCATGTACACGTCCAGATGTCTTTTAAATGATGAAACTGTACCTGCCTCCATTATTTCTTCTGGTAGCTTGTTCCATGCATGCACCACCTTCTGTGTGAAAAAGGTACCCCTCATGCCCTATTTAAATCTTTTCTCTCTCACCTTCAACATATGTCCTCTAGTTTTTGACTCCCCCACTCCCAGGGAAAAGATTTTGAGTAGTCATCCTATCCATGCCCTCATGTTTTTATAAACTTCCAGAATGTCACCCCTCACTATCTCTTGCTCCTGAGGGAAAAAGCCTAACCTATTCACCCACTCCCTTTAACTCAAACTCTCTAGTCCTAGCAATATCCTTATGAATCTTTTCTGCACCCTCTCAAGTTTAACAACAGTCTTCCTGTAGAATGGCAACTAGAATATCTGCAGTATTTCAAAATGCCCTTACCAATGTCCTGTATAGCAACATGCCATCCCAACTCCTATACTCAATGTTCTGACTAATGAAGACAAGACATCTTCCATCACTTTACTGATGATGAATTGCAAACTGATGGGTTGTGTTGTTTTGTCCTGCTTTTTGTATACAGGGTAATTTTGCACATTGTCGGGAGATGCCAGTAATGTTACAGTACTGGAAGAGATTGGCTGGGGGAGCAGCAAGTTCTGGAGCACAAGTCTTTATTACTCTTGCTCGAATGCAATTAGGTCTCATAGTCTTTGCAGTATACAGTGTCTCCAACTATTTCTTGATATCACTTGAGTTATGAAAATGTGGGTGTAATTTTAAGAGAGTTAAAAGGAGCAGAACTATTGGACACAGCATCAAGTGTTCTCAATAAGGCAACGATGTAACATTGGGTCGAACAACTCAATTGGTTCATTGCCTGGAGACAAAAAAAAGACATTTGAATTTGGCTAATCAGTTTAAATTATGCCCTGAAAGTTATCAAACTCCAATCCAGTTTGAATTGATTATATTGACAATCTTAAAAGCCAATGACAATCTGATGCTTTGGATTTAAAAGACCCAAGAAAATTGAATAGTTGAGAGGATAACTGCCAATTCCTAGCATGTAACAGTTTGCTTGACAAAATATCTGCTTTAAAACTACCTTTATAATCAGTAACCTGTGATGCAGAAATTCCTAACAAGGAGAAAAAAAGACACAAGAACCGACAGCTGCCTGGTTTTGAGATAAGAAGTGTTGTTTTATAAATCTTAGTTGGAAGTTTAATTGGACTAGTATTATAGAAGGGAAGGTAACACATAGGTTAGAGAAAGAAATTATAATAAGTGGTTAGTTAATTTTTCTCTATTATACTTAAAGAAATGAAGTTATCAATTTTCACTTTACATAGTTCTTGGCCACTTGAATTTTTACAGATTACTGGACAGGATAAATCTTTTTCGTGTTGCTGGTTTCAAATTAAGCAGGAGAGTTTACTCCATGTTGTAACACTTGGAATGAATTGAATTGGGTGAAAGCTGGAATTTTTGATGCTGGAGGTCACTGGAAGATACCAAGATAGGTTCACACACCAAGCACATCTGGTTGATAATTATTAATCTTCAGCTTTAACTTTTGCACTGATATGTTGGACTCCTCCATCACTGAGGATGGGGATGTTTGTGTACATTCACGACTGGATGTTGCAAGGTTGCAGAGTTTAGATCTAACCTGCTGACTGTGGAATTAGTTAGCTGTTTGATATGCAAGTAGTCTTGTTTAGTAGCCTTACCAGGTCAACATTTCATTTTTAGGAATGCTTTATGCTCTTCCTGGCATGCCCTCCTGTATTTTCTCCCCAGGTTGATGGCAATGTTATAATGAAAGTACGACAGTTTGTAGATTGAACTAGAGTACAATACGGCTGCTGCTTATGGCCCACAGCACCTCATTGTTGCCGTCTCCTGAGTTACAGGATTTATTTTAAGTTAAGCATATTTAGCACATTGCGAGTGATATCCAAGATGATGTTAATATGGGACTTGGTCCACACAAGCACTGTCCACTGGTCACTTTTGGCAGTGCTTCAGTGGCAGATAGATTGATGATGATAAGGCCAACTGGTTTTTCTCTCTTGTTGGTTCCTGCACCACCTGAACCAGTCAAGCAGCTATGCCTCTTAGGGGCACACCAGCTTAGTCTGTCGTGGTGCTGTTGTGTCACTCTTTGTGATTGACATTGAAGTCCCCAACCAGTGTACATTCAGCACTTTTGGAATCCTCAGTGCTTCCTCCAAGTGCTATTCAACATGCAGGAACACTCAACTGAGAGTAAGTTGGTGGTATATAGTAATCAGTTAGTTTTTTCTTGCCTATGTTTGGCTGATGCCATGAGACTTTATTGGATCAGGAGTCAATGTTGAGGACTGCTAGGCCTTCTGTATATCATTGTATACCTGCCAGTGGGACAGGAGTATTAGGGGTGGCAATTGTGTGTAAGGTATCATTCCATGAGCATGACTGCATCAGATTGTTGCTTGACTGGTCTGTGAGACAGCTGTCCCACTTTTGACATGTCCCCCAAATGTTAGTAAGGAGGAATATTCAAGGTTAACAGGACTGAGGAAGACTCAGTCCAAACTCAAAATACAAACCTTATTTCTCTCCACAGATGCTGCCAGATCTATTGAGCTTCTCCAGCACTCTGTATATGTCTTGGATTTTGTCTTTTGCTTTCATTCCACAGGACTGCCTTTACTATCACTGTTTCCAGTTCCTCAGCCAATGCCAGACTGTTTTTTAAAAATAACTACTAATTTCACCATATTCCTTGGTGGAATATGAACCTTTGTTGCAGAACTTAGCCTTGGTTCTGGACTATTAATCCAGTGATGTTATCACTGCTCTACCTGCTTCACTGCTGTTGGATAGAGTAAGATGTCTGGTGATACTCTGGAATCCTGGTGACCTTGGGCTCCTGGGTTACATACGACAGGAACCTGAATATCAGTACAGTTGGGATGGCAATTTCAGTTGAGTGTAGGCTGCTTTCTTTTAAATTTTGTATTACTCATTTCTATTTTCAATGAATCGTGAGTGGCTGAATTTCTTAACTGGCTGCTGGTAGCATTAATCTGGTCCTTCTGTGTTCCAACACCTTGTCAGCCATCACCCTGGTGACTGAGAACCTGGATTGCTTAAGTGAGCACATACGCTTTAATTATAGAAATGGTTTTCACAAAATGAAAGATAAACTTTGAATATGGAAGAAAAAATATTTTTTGAATACCTTATGAAATCCATTGGGGAAAGTTAAATTATACACTCTTCTCTTGTGCAGTTGATAATGTTCTGAAGATGTAAGTTTTTACTCTGCTGTCTTGTACTTGAACACATTAATGTCTTTTACAGCTTTATTGCTGTAACAAAATCACTTTCTGAAAACCTAGCAAGTGTTTCATTGTGCAAGATTACTTTTAACCATTCATCTACCTGGCTGTTTGCCATGCATCAGATTTTCTACTGGTGATTTGAAAGATGAAGGCTGACACCTTCAGCATTTTCTTCACAATGAGTGAGGCTCTATATAGGAATTTTAGCCATGGCACAGTTGTTCACATTCTGGCCTTCGAGTTAGAAGGCTGTGGCTTCAAACCCCTTGCTAGGATTTCATTAAAGATATTCGGCTGTCACTCCAATGCAATATTTTAGGAAGTGCTGCGCTGTTGGAGATGTTGTTTTGCTGATGAGGTGTTAACCTGAAGGCCTATCTGTTCCTGGTAGAAGGTACTGTCGTTTAATGGTCAATATTGGAAACTGCATTAGGCTCTACCAAATCTGATGATGTAATACAATTCAGGGTGGACAATCAAGGAGTCCGACTTGAGACGCTGATGCGATTAGAACTGTTATCCCTAGGTCCTGATGGTCTGACTGATAATATGTAACTAGCTAATATATCATGCACCCCTTGCTCTCATCCAATGACTTATATCTTGTTGTTAAGCCAAATCCTTTTTTTTATTAAGACTTATTAGGAATACATTCTTAATCACTGTTCGCCAAAAGGCTCATATCCAGTCTGAAAAGAAAGACTCTACCCCAAACAATAATTGCCACTGTTTGGTTCAGCAGGCCTAGGATATGGTGATCAGTGGTGGAATCTATCATTTTAATGATATTGGTTTTATTATCCATTCCTCATCAGGGATTGGTTATTTCCCTGGGCTGTCTACTCTAAACAGTGAAATGCTATATAAGTTTTAAAGCAGACATTTTAGCAAAGCAGCTAATTTCTATGCGTACAACATAGTGCTCACAGGCTAACTGGTAGGCAGAGTTGCAACACTGTATAGAAATAACATATACAGTCATTAAAGTTAAACTCTATCAAATTCAAGGTTTACATGCACCATGATTATTCCTTAAATACCTCAAAGTTACAATCTGTAACACTGAGTTATTTGATCCAAGGGAAAACATTTTAGAAGAGATCTGAGTTTACTATTTGAAAAAAAATAGCTTCAGTAATAAATAACTTGCATGAAAAAAAACAGGAAAAATAATGTTACCACAATGATTTAAATGTTTGCAGTATTATAAACATAAAACAGGGTTAGATGTGTTGGCAAAAAACAATTAATCAGATCCAGAATTGTTTCAGAAGTATATATCTTGAGCTGAACAAGTGAATACAACATTGTGTTCAATAGGACCAATACTTAGTGGCATTGTAAATTACCAAAATATAAAGGGAGGCACAAGTTATTTAATAGATACTTATTATTACTTCAAACCAAGAACACATAAAATTCTTGAATTGATATGATTTAGGAGATCCAGTGGAATCTATACAAAATTTCATTAATGTCCTCGACAGAATAGAAGGATTTTGAATTCAGACTTCATAAGCAAGAGAAGTGTTGTTAAAATTATTGAGTATTTGACAGATTTATTACAGTCTCGGGAGGATCTGACTTTGGAGTATGTTATTCAAATGACAATAAGCAGAAGTCAGGAATTCTCTCAGAAAAACCGTGGGAATAAGAGGACAATCTTACCATAGGACAGCAACAGAACCTATTCCCTTTACAAGGCACAGGCAACAAACCAACAAAAGTGCACAACATAAAAATATACCAATAGTTGAGTTTGAGCTGCAGAATTAAAAATCTGAAGGGCACAAGTAATGCCCAGCTATGACGAATTAATGATACATCTGTAATATTGTAGGCCACTACCAGAGAATGTGCAGATGTAGCATATGGTTACTGAGCAGCAAAAAGCCAAATATTTTCTTATACAAAAATTTTATTGTTATATAACGATATATAGAAAATATACCTGAGTCAAGTTTGACAGAACTTATTTCTGCCAATGAATGTCACAGACTGAGATACAGTATAATTTCCTTTCTCTGCGGGCTGAGAGTCTTTGGAACTGTTTGCCATGGGGGCTGTAGGGCAGAGTCCTTGTTAAATTTAATTCTGATTTTTGAAATGATGAAATTTTGTCTAGGAGTGATGGTTATTTGAAATTACCAATGGCTAATTTCTAAAGCTTCAGAGTTTTATGGTAATAAATATGATCATCACTGAATTGGATAGCTGATTACAGTTAAATGCTATTGAATATCAATTTCTACATAAACCAACATTATAGAAAAGTTTTGAACTATAAACACTATAGCTAATTTTAAAGAAAACGCAGAAATATATTTTTTTTTCTTCATCTCAATGGAGTACTAATCTAATAATCTGCAGACTCCAAACAAAATCTTTAATATAAGGGTCCCATTAGAATAAACAGAACAGGAAAATGTATATGATTGCCTTTTTAAAATTAAGGTAATCAGTAATGGTTCACTAAAACCCAAAGGGCAACTTCTTGAATTCAACTCCATGTTAGAAAGTACAGCAATCATGAAAGATTTTAACTCAATTAATTGCAGGTTTGTACAATGTTGCTTCAGTGATTGGAGCACATTAGTCCGAATGGAAAATATGCTGCAACAACAGGGTACTATGAATAACAATCAAAAATTTTTATAAACAGCATACCTTGAATTTAAAATTATGCTAATGTTGAGACATTGGGTTGAGAGCAAACCCTGTTCACGTGCTTGTTAATATAATACACACAATGTCTGTTACTGATCTGGATAAGAACTAAATTGGCACCATTACTGCAATCAATACACTGTCATTTTTTTGGGTGATATCGGAAAATCATATTTTACAATCATACATTCAAATTTTGCTGCTTTAGCATGCATTTATAATACTGCAGCTGCTATTGTTTAAGACTTGGAGTGAATCTTTGTAACCTTAGCCTGCTTATAACTAACAAAACTACCATTACACTAACCAAAAGAAACAGAAACTACAAAGTATCCAAAAATGTAAAAATTGTCTTAGCTGGCAATGTTGTAGATTAAGGGTTAATGCCTGATTCCAGAGAAGAATTAAAAATCAATTATGTACTTTTGTAACTGCTCAATTAGTGCAAATTAATTGCTGGAACAAATCAGCAGGTCTGTCAGCGTCAGTGGAGAGGAAGTAGAGTTGACATTTCAGATCCTCAATCTAAGTAATTGTAAAAATTTGAGCAGTCTGTAGCAAAGATAACTGAGAAAGAAAAGAAGATATGCAAGATAAATCCAATCCAGGTTTGGAGTGTTCACTTACCCATACGCAAAATGGAATGGAAGGTACAGCATGTTAATCTGTCGCATTGGCAAGGTGAGGCAGAAATTTCCCTTTTGGAAGCACTCTCTCTGTTGTTGTACATAATGCAGGTCTGGCCCATTCCCAGTCACCTGAGCCATCTTGTATTTTATTTGGATGTCTAAGATGGACTGTGTCCACAGGAACATCATGTACGAAATTCCAGATAAGGTGGTGGTGGCGGGGGACAGGACAATGTACCTAATGCTGCCCTCATTCTCACAGCCACTTTTGTGTGCAGTTGCATCAAGCTGTACATAGACACTCGCTGTGCAAGCACCAAATGTCACTATGTACTGAGGTTCTACTGTCCCTAAATAGTTGGACCATTCCATATCATCTGTCCATCAAGGAGAAATTTGCAAACAAAAACACCTTTGACCACATATCCATCAGGATGTGGTCAGCACAGAGCGTCCTTGACACACTGTAGGAAATAGAGAGGATGGATCCTGTCACATGGTTCCCTGAGGGCACTGTCAAAGTCATTAAGCAGAATACCTCACCACCAGAACATTCCAACAAGCACCAAGGCGTCATTTGGCTGATGGTGAGAAAGACACTGCCCATAAGACCCTTCAGGTATGCTCAGACTCTGTGCAGCACTGCATACTGTATTCAAAGCAAGGGGGAGGTAGAGACTGTCACACATCGTCTGTTGGAATGTGCCTTTGCAAAGGAAGTCTGGAGACAGATGCAGTGGTTTTTTTCCAGGTTCATCCCAATCAGCTCCGTGATGCAGGACTCTGTGATCTATGGTCTGTTCCCTAGCACAGACACTGAAACAAACATTGACTGCAGCTGAAGGACCATCAACTTGATGAATGATGTTCTTTGGTCTGTCTGAAATTTGTTATTCTTCCAGAACAAGGGGTTGACATTGACTGAGTACTGCAGACTGACACATTCCAAGGTCCAGGACGAGGTGTTGAGGTGATTAGTAAGTTTAGGACAGCTGCTGCCAAGGCATAGTGGGAAAAGACCAATGTCTGGTCTTTCTGCCAAAGTTAAATAGCGGTCTGTTCAGTTATCGACCCCCTTCTTCCATGCCTCAAATATTTGTAAATGTAGTCTGGTACTAGTAAGAAATGCCTTTGGTATGTTTGCTGGATAGAATCAAACTCCAATGTTTGTTTCTTCATAAGCCACTGTACAGAACTGAACTCCTTTAGTGACTATACATGTCCACAAAGATACTTTTTATGAATTAACAGAAATGTCTGCATTGCAAACCAGCCATCCAACCAAGCTAACTCCATTGATATTAGGGCCTTTTGAATTCATTTGCCCCTTAAACCATACAAGTCAGAAAATTAAGGTGATAATGTTCAGCTCAAAAGAATATGAAATGTTCTCTATTATAATATACACAGTTTAGGGTCCTTTAGATGTCTTTGATGCATTAAGTTTTAAACTTATCAATATGTAATCTTCTAACCTGCAACCATGGTCAGTTCAATAGCTTCTGAATGTAATCGGCAGCAGTGAATATTTCAATTATCTTTCAAGTTTTCAGTTCTCTGCTGCTTCTTTTAATAAACACTATCAAAAGAAGCATCATATCTTTTGGGATAGGAAAAAAGAGCCTATGTTCATTTTTGCAATCTTCTTGGAGCTGTTTTAGCAAAAAACTCATTGAAACAGGAACTGTTCAGATACATTTTTTCCAGGTAGTTCAAAAATATAGGGAATGAGTCATTTTTAATATGTGAAATTTCTCATAATGGTTCATATCATGTAGGAGTTATGGACGTTTTTACGTCTTTAGACATCAGAACGATTCTGAAGGACAGTCATACTGGACATAAAATGTTAACTCTGTTTCTGTCTCCGCACATGCTGCCCAAACTACTGAGTTTCTCCAGCACATTCTGCTTTTACTTCAAAGGTATAGTCACTACTTTATCATGTGTATGTTTTAGGTGAAAACTAACTTCAGTGTTTAACCTAACTCTTCATTATCGCCGAACATACAATTCCATAATATTATTAAGTGATAAGATAAATTTATTATGAAAATGTATGCTTGTTCTGTCAACATATTTGAGATTATGTGGAGGTACTGGTGTTGGACTGGGGTGTACAAGGTCAGAAGTCAGTTGGCACCAGGTTATAGTCCAACAGGTTTATTTGAACTCACAAGCTTTTGTGGTGTCGCCCCTTCATCAAGTAAAGTGAGGGAGAAGCACACTTGGACAGAATTTATAGGTAGAGAGAGCAATGGGCAGAGAGATCAAAAGATCATAAGAATGGTGTGAGTGGATTGTTGACAGGCTGAATAATGGATCTCTGCAGCTGATCAGATTATCAGATGGTGTGAGTAAAATGTCATTCGAGGACTTCAATATTCGAATTTGAAATTATTCTCTATGCAGTTCCATGTCTTGAAAATATATCATACATATTTAACTTGCCCTGCACCATCATGAGCTTCACAATATAACTCTACCTATTGCTGTATGTTTGTGCAATGATGTGCATATATTATAGTATGAGTGAAATAGTGATAATTTTCTTTATTAATGAAGAAAACAATTGCATTGCAAAACTGTTTCTCCCACTTTAGTGAATGAGTAAGTCAATGAGATTATGGATGAATTTAAAAATGAATTTGCAATATCATTTACACATTTTGGATGAACTGAAGACAAGTGTTTCACATTACCTTCATGGAGAATGCAAACCAAAAATGCTTACTTTTCAGTGAAGACTCCAGAATGTTGCTTACCTTTATCACCAGATGTTAATGCTTTCACAGATTACTTTTCAGAATAGCACGTGTACCAGAAACTTTCCAAAGAACAATGACCGACACATTGGAATGCCATGATGTGGAGATGCTAGTGTTGGACTGGGGTGGACAAAGTTAAAAATCACACAACACCAGGTTATAGTCCAACAGGTTTATTTGGAAGTACAAGCTTTTGTAGCACTGCTCCTTTGTCAGGTAGCTAATGGGGCAGGATCATAGGAACCTAGAATTTATAGTAAAAGAACAAAGTGTCATACAACTGATGCAATGTATTGAACAAACCTAGATTGCTGTTAAATCTAGAACTCTCAACACATTTGAAGTCATTGGTGTGGTAATATACCACATTTAGAATATATTAATAGTTGGAGCTACAAAAGAAAAGATCAAAGAGTTATAACATACATGGAAGTGCTTCTGAATGCAGGTCTAACATCAATTGAGAAATTCAAATTTGCACAACCAAGGATAAAATTTATTAGCCACAAAATCAAATTCAATTACATGGGACCTCCAGGAAATCTAGCACAAGAGAGTTTAAACAGCAAAGAAACCTCACAATGTTTCAAAAATTCATTGGCTTGGAAAATCAAGTTGAATATTTTTGTCGCATTTTACAGAGGTGAGCTCTTGTGTTAGCTACTTTGCTGAAAAGAAGGTTTTAGAAGCATTTTCAGACTGGAACTCTTCAGAATTTATCAAGGTAATTTTGATGTAACAAAAACTATGTGAGACCGCAAAGAGTCAATATTGTGGCTGTAGATTTCAAGCTCAAGACAAAAGATGATCAATAATTGCATTTTATGTATGGTGAATAACCAAGAGAACAAAACACCACAATGACCATTATCTTCTTGAAGATGAAGAGTTAGTTTAAAGGCAGAATCTTTTTTTATTGCCATAAATTTCTACCTGAGATAAATTGATGTAAACTGTCAAAAAAATTCACTCAAGAAAATTACAGCATTTCCAAAAGTGTAATTTCAGGTAAAAGTCTACAGTTTGCAAATAAGTCAATTATGAGATTTACATGTGAATACTATTTTATTCTTGTCACAAGTTCACCCCATGATTTGCACATGAAGGTGAAAGCTGAGTAAGAAGTTCAGACAATCAAGGGATTAATGAAAAAGAAAATTCTGTGCTATTAGGCTACAGATTATCACCACTACATTTAGGATACAGATGAATGAGGCCTGCCAGAAACTGAAATAAGGAGAGAACTAAGTTTGCATTAAAGAAACACAGATCATTATGTCATATGGATGGTGAAATTGCTGTTGTTCCACATAATTGAGATGGAAGTAATGAGTTAAAATTGGTATGGGGCATGATCAAACTGGGGCTGAATTTCTTTCTTCAGTCCTGCTCTGCTTATTCATCTTTTTATGTGAACATATGCATAAATAATTATTGGACTGTGAATGCGTGCAGAGTGGGTTGGGGTGGAAATGGTTTGGTTGAGTGTGGGACAAGATTGAAATTTCCATTACAGATTTTATTCTTTGTAGTCCAATTAATCATGATTATATTAAAACGTGAACTCTCAACTCTCCGTTCCACTCTCTCATTTTAAGGGCTTTCGGGAATGAAATGGTTTTAAAAAGAAAAGCACTGATTGCCCATAGCGATGACCTGATCATGAGTGGAGTGAAGCTCCAGAAAATTGGTATGAAATAAACAAAATAATTTGTAATGAAACTAACATTTTTATCAAACACTGAAGCATCTCTATTGTCGATCGAGAAAGGAAAGCCTCAAGTCTTTGACCCTCAGGACTGACAGGAACTAAGTAGCTGCATCCCAGACAGAACATAGTCCAATGGTCTCAACCATTAGTGACATCATCCACCAGCAGAGATTGGGACATGAACAGCAGGTACATTTGTCAGAGGTGTCACAAAGCTAGTCTCTATTTTTTTCTAAAAGCTGTTCCTTGGCTCAAGGAGACTCAGTCCTTAATTGTTTTCAGCAATAAATTAGGCCAGGCTCCATCAGTCTGGTGTAGTAGAAAGATGAAAAGGATTTTGAGAGCCCTTTTGTTTATATGTAAATAGATGAGACTTCAGGCCAAAGCGGTCATACAGAAGTGACCTGTATAATGAAAGGGGAGTGGTCAGCTCTTCAGCTGGGTGGAGTAGTTTTACTTCAGTCTTGAGCTGGTTGGAAGTTCAACAGGGAGCTGTGTGGAAACTCTCTGTCTTTCTGCCCTTTAATTTCAACCTACAAGCATGTGTTCCGTTTATATTGGTTTTTAAAGGGAGTTTGCTTATTGGGACTGTTGTGTATATTCGGAACAACATAATTAAGTCTAGTTGGATAGATTAAGTTCTGTATGGTTTATTTATTTTGTTCTTTGTGTTCCATTGTGTAATTTTGTGAATAAATTTTTGCCTGTTTTAAACCTAGTAGTCAACCTAACTAGCTTTCTCCGGGTAATTCTCATCGTACACTGACCAAAACAAATTGCAAAGTTATAGTCTGGGGCTGTCTGTTTAAGAATACTTTGAATGGTCTGGTCTAGTCCATAACAGAGGCAGTTGCTAAACTGGATCAAAGGAAGAAAGAATCAAAAAAGGTCACCAAAGCCCTTTATCTCTGTTTCACATCAGTCTGGGCTTTGTGGAAAGATAAGTCATATTTGTATGGGTTAGCCCGTGTTGGCTAGCAACATCCCTTTATGGTCAGAGGATCTTGGAAGAACTCAGGAACCTCTGAGTTCTCTTGAATGTACACATCATGGCACTCCAAGGATATCTGGTGCAGACCTCCAGAATTTGGCATTAATGGTGTCGGATGGGTTGGACATTGATGGAGTGGAAGCCTTTTTGTTTGATGAACTCTGCAGGTGAGTGACGGGCTGATCTCAAAGCAATATGGCTGCTGTCTATAGTGCAGTACACCTGGGAGAAGACAATGTTTTTGGAGAATCCAGCTGTTCAGAATGCTTGACTCTCCCCACAGCAGAGGAAAGATATAAACAGGTATACCCTGTAACAAATGTTATCAGTGTTATCCTAGGTCCATTTGAGGGTTGAGGATTGGGAAATGCCACATAGGTCCCACATTGCTATTTAGAATGAGCAGATGGTATAAAAATTCAGGGTAGATGTGAGATTGATGGGCATGGAAGATATACTTGCCAATTATTTCTTCTGTAGTCAAACCTGTTCCATAAGAGAACACAGTTCAGTGTTTACTGAGGATACCTTTAGTCTCTGCCTGCACTGATTCAACGAAAGATCTAAATATTAACAGGGAGGTCAGTAGATTCTAGATCTGAGGACTCTAGTGGTGCAAGGTTCATTTCCCTACCTCTGAGCCAAGAGACCCAGGTTGAAGTCCCATCTTCTCCAGAGGTGTGTCACAACATTTCTGAACAGCTTGTTGAGAAAGTATCTAGATTTGAATCTGAATAGGGTCTTATGGTACAGAGGTATTGTCCATGCCCTGAGCCAAGAGACCTGAGTTCCAGACCTACCTAGATTCAGAATCCAGCTCTGAAGAAAGGTCACGAGCTCCAAAGCATTAACCCTACTTTCTCTCCACAGATGCTGCTAGAACTTAGTTTCTCCAGTATGTTATTTTAGTTTCTGAATTTCAGCATCTATAGTTCTATTATTTCTTTCTGGCCATTCTCCTCTAGTTCCAGGGGATCTTGAGCTGCATGTCTTTTACTGGAGGATATGTGGCAGCCACTGAAGGATTCCGGTGTTGTTGTTCTTGGTTATAATGCTCAAATGGATGTCTTCTTCAACAAAGTTGTCTGATTTGCAACAATGCCATTAGGTATTTACTGAGCACCGATTCTACCTCAGATCACTGAGCAGATAATCTGTGAGGATTGTCAGAAATAGAACAGTAGAGAAGTGTACAATACTTCTGATCCCTCACGGTGATCACAATGAGACAATGTATTATGACCTCACACATTGTGGCAAGGAGGCTTTGTTATCTCAGGGAAGTTAAAGTCATGTCTTGACAAGTAGCTCTGAGCAATGTAGCATTATTACAGATGTACTCTGTGGAACCAAAGTACAAATGATATGCTATTAGGGAAATTTATATTTTAGACCATAAAGGTTAAATGATACTTGCACACTAAAAACAAAAAGCAGATATCAACTTTGCATTGACTAAACTTTATGCATGCTAGAGGCTAGAGTCAGCAGGATCACTGCACGGCATTTGTGTACGCAGAAGGCAATGTTAATTAAAATAAAATCTATGAAGGGCTTGGGAGTGAGATTGGTTCGTCTCTGTCTGGGTTAAGGAGATCTGAACAGAACTGAACAATGACATGAAATGGACATCTGTATATTTTGTTTGTATAAAGGAAGACTGGAATTTGGATAATGGAAAGCATACTGCATAAACATACTCAACAATTCTGTATGCTCCTGAGATTTGCCTCAGTTTTGTAACTGAAGCAGATCTTTTCTTGTGTCACCTGAATAAAATGATCATAAAACCTGTACTCAGTCTCCAGCAATTGATTGACCTCATCCGGTCAGGAAACACTCAGACTGCAGGGAATTTGTTTCCAATCATCAGAGCAGTACTGCAAAATGAGTGAATATATTTTATTTAACACCCACTTTTAGCGTAGCAAGTTTACATAAAGCATTTCAGTTATCAAAGACTCTGGAGGACTAAGTACAGAAAGTGATAAAAGAGAGTATGATATGTATGTTGGTAGAATTTGAACAGAAGCTGTAAGTCAGGCAAATCCACACTGGAGACATCCATGCAGGGGCAAAAGTGAACCAAATCCACACCGGGAACAGACTGAGCACAAACATTGATAGAATCCCCTCCAAAGAAAGCCAACCTTGAACATCATAGAACATCTATACTTGCATAGAATATATATATATATATATATATATATATACACACACACATATGTGTGTATGTATATGTATGTATGTATATGTATGTGTGTGTATATGTGTGTGTATATATGCACACACATGTTAGATGTGGGAATGGATATAAGTTTGCTTACTGAGATGAAAGGTTCGTTTTCAGATGTTCCTTCACCATACTAGGTAACATCACCAGTGAGCCTCTGGATGAAGCACTGGTGTTATGACCTGTTTCTATTTATGTGTTTAGGTTTCCTTGGGTTGATGATGTAATTTCTGATGGTGATGTCATTTCCTGCTCTTTTTCTCAGAGGGTGGTAAATAGGGTCCAAGTCAATGTGTTTGTTGATAGAGTTCCAGTTGAAATGCCATGCTCCTGGGAATTCTCAAACATGTCTCCTAAGATAGATGTGTTGACCCACTTGAACTGGTATCCTTCTTCATCTGTATGTAAGGACACTTGTGATAGTGGGTCATATCTTTTTGTGGCTTGTTGATGTTCATTTATCCTGGTGGCTAGTTTTCTATCTGTCTAATGTAGCATTTGTTACAGTTCTTGCAAGATATTTTGTAAATTATGTTAGTTTTGCTCATTGTCTGTATAGGGTCTTTTAAGTTCATTAGCTGCTGTTTTAGTGTGTTGGTGGGTTTGTGGGCTAGCATGATGACAAGGGGTCTGAGTAGTCTGGCACTCATTTCTGCAATGTCTTTGATGTACGGGAGAGTGGCTAGGGTTCCTGGATGCGTTTTGTCTACTTGTTTGGGTTTGTTGCTGAGAAATCGGTGAACTGTGTTCATTGTGTCAAGAGTGTGGTGCTAGAAAAGCACAGCAGGTCAGGCAGCATTCAAGGAGCAGGGAAATCGACATTTCGGGCAAAAGCCCTTCATCAGGAATGAGGCTGGGAGCCTCAGGGGTGGAGAGATAAATGAAAGGTGGGTGGGGCTAGGGAGAAGGTAGCTGTGAGTGCAATAGGTAGATGGAGGGGGGTGGCAATGGTGATAGGACGGAGGGGAGGGTGGAGTGGATAGATGGGAAGGAAGATGGACAGATGGGACAGGTCATGAGGACGGTGCTGAGCTGGAAGTTTGGAACTGGGGTAAGGTGGGGTGAGGGGAAATGAGGAAACTGGTGAAATCCACATTGATGCCATGGAGTTGTAGGGTCCCGAGGTGGAAGATGAGGCGTTCTTCCTCCAGGCGTGGATGGTAAGGGCATGGCGATGGAGGAGGCCCAGGACCTACATGTCCTCGGCAGAGTGAGAGGAGGAGTTAAAGTGTTCGGCCACGGAGCGGTGGGGTTGATTGGGTGCGGGTGTCCCGGAGATGTTCTCTGAAGTGCTCTGCAAGTCTCCCAAATGTAGAGGAGACCGCATCAGGTGCAATGGATCCAGTAAATGATATGTATGAAAGTACAGGTAAAACTCTGATGGATGTGCAAGGCTCCTTTCGGGCCTTGGACGGAGGCGGGGGGGGGGGGGGGGGGGTGTGGGGGGAGCTAGGTGTGGGTGCAGATTTTGCGATTCCTGCAGTGACAGGGGAAGGTACCGGGAGGAGAGTGTGGATTGTTAGAGGGTGTGGACCTGTCCAGGTAGTCATGGAGGGAGCGGTCTTTGTGGAAAGCAGATAGCGGTGGGGAGGGAAATACATCTCGGTGGTGAGGTCCATTTGCAGTTGGTGGAAATGGCAGAGGATGATGCGTTGAAGGCAGAGGATGGGGGTTGATGGAGTGGAAGATGAGGTCTGGGGTTTCTGACCTTGTTGTGGTTGGAGGGGTGAAGTTCAAGGGCAGAGGTGCGGGATGTGGATTAGATGCGCTGGAGGGCATAATCAACCATGTGGGAGAGGAAATTGCGGTCTTTAAGGAAGGAGGCCATCTAGTGTGTTCTGTGGTGGAACTGGTCCTCCTGGGAGCAGATTCAGCGGAGGCAAAGGAATTGGGAATAATGGAGAGCTTTTTTGCAGGAGGCAGGGTGGGAGGAGGTGTAATCCAGGTATCTGTGGGAGTCGATGGGTTTGTAGAAAATGTCAGGATTGAATTGGTCACCGTTAATGGAGATGGAGAGGTCCAGGAAGGGGAGAGAGATGTCAGAGATGGTCCAGGTGAATTTAAGGTCGGGGTGGAATATGTTGGTGAAGTTGATGAACTGCTCAACGTCCTCGTCAGAGCACGATGTGGCACCAATGCAGTTATCAATGTAACGGAGGAGGAGGTGTGGAGTGGTGCTGGTGTAACTACGGAAGATAGACTGTTCCACATAGCCGAAAAAGAGATATGTATAGCTGGGGGCCATGCAAGTGCCCATGGAGGAAGTGGGAGGATTCAGGTGATAAAATATTGAGAGTGAAGACCAGTTCAGCCAAACGAATAAGAGTGTCAGTGGAAGGGCATTGGTGGGGATGTCGGAAGATGAAGAAACGAAAGACTTGGAGGCCCTGGTCGTGGTGGCTGGAGGTATATAGGGACTGGATGTCCATGGTGAAGGTGAAGTATTGGGGACCGGGGAAATGGAAGTCTTGGAGGAGGTGTAGGGTGTAGGTGGTGTCCTGAATGTATATAGGGAGTTCCTGGACCAGGAGGGATAGGACAGTATCAAGGTATGTGGAGATGAATTCAGTGGGGCAGGAGCAGGCTCAGATGATGGGTTGGCCAGGGTAGTCAGGCTTGTGGATCTTGGGAAGGAGGTAGAATGGGTAGTGCGGGGTTCCTGAACCTTGAGTTGGAAGCTGTGGGTGGGAAATCCCCTGAGGTTGTAAGGTTGTGGATGTTCTGGGAGATGATGGTTTGGTGATGGGGGTGAGGTCATAGTCGAGGGGGCAGTAGGACGAGGTGTCTTCGAGTTGGCGTCTGGCTTCAGCAGTGTAGAGGTCAGTACTCCAGACTACCACTGCGCCCCCTTTATCTGCTGGCTTGATGGTGAGGCTGGGATTGGAGCAGAGGGAGTGGAGGGCAGCGCTTTGTGAGGGTGAGAGTTTGGAGTGGGAGAGGGGGGTAGACAGTTTGAGGCGGTAAATGTCTCTGCGGCAGTTGGAAATGAAGAGGTTGAGGGCGAGTAATCGGCCAGCACAGGGTGTCCAGGTATATGGAGTGTTTTGGAGGCGGTTGAAGGAGTCCTCAGAAGATGGGCGGGAGTCTTGATTGAAAAAGTGAGCTCAAGCGCAGAGGCAGCAGAAGAAGTGTTTGATGTCACAACATGTATTGAATTAATTGATGCGTGGACAGAAGGGGATGAAGGTAAGGCCTTTGCAAAGGACTGATCATTCATCCTCAATGAGGGGGAGGTCTGGGGGGATGGTGAAAAATTGGCAGGGTTGGGATCTAGGACCGGTTATGGCGCTGGAGCTGGGATGGGGCGGAGACAGTAGCTTAAGTAGGCGTGGCTTTAGGGTCAGCAGTGACATCACCAACGGAAGTGACACTCAGAAAGGGGGTGGAAGTGGTGTTTCTGGCTGTGTTAATGGGGGCAGAGATGGGGTCACGAGTGGCGAGGGCAACGTTTCGGTTAGGTACTGGGCTGGTGACATCACTGGTGGCAGAAATGTCATTGACGATAGAGTCTTCTAGCCGGGCAGAAGTGGCTGCCAAGGTGGCAACTGCAGGGGCGGAAGTGACGTGCAAGGTAGGTATCGCATATGTGCTGGTGAATCTCATGGCACCGGTGGATCCTGCGGTGGTAGTCGTCCTGGTGGTCATGGAGATGGTTGGGTGGATGACGATCTCAGAGGTGGTGTGGTGGGCAGTGGCTGCGGGCCATGCGGTGGCATCGGGGGTGGAAGTGACATCATCGATCACGCCGGCGGTCATGGAAGGAGTGGCTGTGTGGCTAATGGCATCTGGGCAGTTCCAGAGGCCAGGAGAAGGTTCTGGAAGGCTCGAGGAAACCAGTGAATGGAGGGAAGTACATTCAAGCTTGTTTGACTTACTTTCTTTTATGTTCAATGCAGTAGAGAAAAACCATTTGTTGAGCGTATGTATCCTTCTAAGAATGTAGAAATACAGAGGTCTATTGCATGTCTGGGAAGGTGTGGCTCTGAGCTGGGGGAGGGCTGACTGCAGGTAGAGTAGATGGCGGCGCATGGCTGATAGCATGAAGCAAAGGATTCAGAAAGAGAAGTGTTGTTGAAGGTTTCGGATTTGTAGTGTGTACTGGGTATTCTGTTCAGGTTCAAACTGGGTTGGTCTGAATGTGGTCCGGAGTCCATGTGGAACCAGACTGTTCCGTAGGCAGGTACTGAGGAAGGACAAGTGGCTGTGGTAGCGTCTGCTGGAGAATGCGGCTGAAGAGCTTCAGGGCAGAGGAGAGGACTCGGGGTGTACTCGGAGAGAGGGACTCACTGAGACTTTGTAGAGAGAGGAGGAGGGCTTCTTCAAGGTAGGCATCCTTGGAAGACGCTTAAATCAACTAAGAGAAAGTGAGGACTGCAGATGCTAGAGATCAGAGTTGAGAGTGTGGTGCTGTAAAAGCACAACAGGTCAGGCAGCATCTGAGGAGCAGGAAAATCGACGTTTTGGGCATAAGCCCTTCATCAGGAAAGAGACTTATGGGTCGGGGCTAAGAGATAAATGGGAGTGGGTGGGGATGGGGGGAAGGTAGCTGAGAAAGTGATTAGTGGATGAAGGTGAGGGAGAAAGTGATAGGTCTGAGTGGGGAGTGATGGACAGGTCCAGAGGGCAGTGCCGAGTTGGAGGCTTGGGACTGGAATAATGTGGGGGGAGAGTAAATGAGGAAGCTGTAGCAATCCCCTTTGTGAGTCTCACTTCCGTTGGTGACATCACTACTGACCCTATAACCACACCCACTCAAGCTACTTTTTCTGATCCACCTCGAGCTCCAGCCCCACTCCAGGTCCTCGGCCCCATCCCTGTCATGTCTTCAGCATTCCCCCAGACCTCCCCCTCATTGAGGACGAATGCCTAGTCCTCGGTAAAGACCTCACCTTTATCCCACTACAGTCCCAGATTAACGAGTTTGACATACGTTGTGACCTTGAATGTTTTTTCCACCACCTCTGCCTCCATACCTACTTTTTCAACCAAGACACCCACCCACCCACTGAAGACCCCTTCTCCCGCCTCCAGCACACCACATCCACCTGGGCACCCCATGCCAGCCTGTTACCTCTTGATTTCAAACTGCCACTGTGACATCGACCGCCTCCACCTGTCTATCCCCCTCCCCTACTCCAACCTCCCGGTCTCACAACACGCAGCCCTCCACTCCCACCACTTCAACTCCAACCTCACCATCAAAGGGGGTGCTGTAATATTGTGGTGCACTGACCTCCACACCGCTGAAGCCAATCGCCAACTCACAGACCCCTCCTTCTACTGCCCCCTCGATCATGACCTCACCTCTCATCACCGAACCATCATCTCCCAGACCATCCACAACCTAATCACCTCTGGGAATCTCCCATCCACAGCCTCCAACTTCATTGTTCATGAACCCTGCGTTGCCCAATTCTACCTCCTTCCTAAGATTCACAAACCTGACTGCCCCGGTCAACCCACTGTCTCAGCCTGCACATGTCCTACCAAACTCATCTCTTCCTACCTCTACACCATTCTGTCCCCCTTAGTCCAGGAACTCCCCACCTACTTTGGTGACGCCACCCATGCCCTTCACCTCCTCCAAGATATTCATTTCCCCGGCACCCAACGCCTCATCTTCACGATAGACATCCAGTCAATGTACACATCAATCCACCACGATGAAGGTCTCCAAGCCCTCAGTTTCTTCCTCTCACACCATCCCAACCAGTACCCTTCCACTGACACCCTCATCAGCCTGGCTGAACTGGTTCTCCTCCTCAACAACTTCTCCTTCCAGTCCTCCTACTTCTTCCAAACCAAAAGGGTAGCCATGGGCACCCACATGGGACCCAGCTATGCCTGCCTGTTTGTTGGGTATGTGGAACAATCTATCTTCCACAATTACACCAGCACAACCCTTCACCTGTTCCTCCGCTACATTGATGACTGTATCGGTGCCACCTCGTGCTCCCATGAGAAGGTTGGACAGTTCATCGACTTTACCAACACCTTCCACCCGACCTTAAATTTACCTGTACCATCTCAGAAACCTCCCTCCCCTTCCTGGATTGCCCCATCACCATCTCTGGCAACCAACTAATTACAGATATATACTATAAGCCCACTGAGTCTCATAGTTATCTGGACTACACCTCCTCCTACCCTACCTCCTGTAAAAATGCCATCCCTTATTCCCAAACCCTCTGCCACTGCCGTATCTGTTCCCAGGATGACCAATTCCACCTCAGCAAGTCCCAGACGGCCTCCTTCTTCCACGATTGCAAGTTCCCTTCCCACGTGGTTAATGATGCCCTCCAGAACATCTCCTCCACTTCACGCACCATCGCCCTTGGACCCCACCCCTCCCCACGCAAGAAGGACAGAACCCCTTAGTACTCACTTTCCAACCCACCAACTTCCACATACATCGCATCATCCTCCGCCACTACCACCACCTCCAAACGGACCTCACCACCAGAGATATATCTCCCTCCCTACCCCTATCAGCATACCAAAAAGACCATTCCCTCCACAACTTCCTTGTCAGGGCCACACCCCCCACCAGCCCACACCCCACTCCTGGCATCTTTCCCTGCACTGTAGGAAGTGCAAAACTTGCACCCACACCACTCCCCTCATCTCTGTCCAAATCCCAAGGAATCCTCCACATCCTTCAAATTTACCTGTACATCTACCAATGTCATCTACTGCATCTGTTGCACCCAGTGTGGTCTCCTCTACCTCGGGAAGACAGGATGCCTTCTTGCGGATCATTTCAGAGAACATCTCTGGGACACTCGCAACCACCAACCCCACCAGCCCATGGCTGACCACTTCAACTCCCCCTCCTACTCCATCAAGCACATGCAGGTCCTGGGCCTCCTCCAGCGCTCAACCATCACCACCTGATGCCTGGATGAGGAACACCTCATATTCCACCTTGGTACCCTGCAACCACATGGGATAAATGTGGATTTCAACAGCTTTCTCATTTCCCCCCCCACCACATTATCCCAGTCCCAAGCCTCCAACTCAGCACCGCCCTCTGGAACTGTCCATCACTCCCCCCTCTGACCTGTCACCTTCTTCCTCACCTTTATCCACCTATCACTTTCTCAGCTATCTTTCCCCAACCCCACCCCCTCCCATTTATCTCTCAGCCCCGACCCACAAGCCTCATCCCTGATGAAGGATTTATGCTCGAACCATTGAGTCTCCTGCTCCTCGGATGCTGCCTGATTTGCTGTGCTTTTCCAGCACTACACTCTCCAGCACCTGCAGTCTCCTCTTTCTCCCATAACTTTAGACTAGTCAACTTCTACTGATGCAGAATCGTCTTCAAAGGTATAGGATGAGGGACAGAGGAATTTATATTCTTGATTTCTATTTAATCAAGTAAAATACTTTATTGAAGAAGCTGAACATCTGTCAACCAGACCACACCAAAGGGATTGGCATGATCACTATTGTACCATATATTCCGCAGACAGGACTGGCTTCTTTCTCACTTTGCATAATACTACACTCTGGGAAATTTTGATCTGAAATAGTTTCAATCCTGCTTCTGGGGGCAACATTTTAAGATATGCATTAGCAGCTCATCTATCTCTAACTGCAAAATATAGAGTACTCTCTTGATCAAAGGACTATTGAATTTCAAAATGTGAATAAGTTAAGAATTAATTAGTACATTATATATTTCTCCTAAAAATACTAAATGTTAACTATTTTATTCAAAAAATGCCTAGAGTAGATACAAGTTAGCTGAGAAATTATCATTCCTATTAACTTTTAAGAACAATCTGTACATACAGATGAAACTGACTGTTAATAGTGAGATGCTCTTAATCATCATGGAGAAGTCATTGAATATGTAGGCAGCCTGCTGGATTGGAAACCATCTAACATGGTACTCATGTTCATGAAGGTGAATGAATCTAATCCAGGCAATGTTACACTGATAACTAATAATGAAAATAATTGTCAGCTGCAACTCAGAGGACGACTGAAGGAGAATGCTTCTTGTGTAAGAATCAATGGGACTTCAGAAGGAGCAGATCATTTTCTCACTAAAAGAAGAGATTTCCTCAAGATTCTTAAGGATGTATATTTAAATCAAAGGGCTGAATTTTATTAAAAATCAGCTTAGTGTCAATTTTAGAGTGTTTCACAAAAGATATCTCTCTGAGCTCTAGTGAGTTATTTCACACAATGTTTCACTGTTCTCCTCATTACAAAAGCACTATGCCTCTACGGCTTCCTGGTCATGCTTACGTATGCTCACCAGCAGTGGTTCTATTGCCATTTCTGGGATTTCCTGGGATTACTGATGCAGATGCCACATTTAAAATTCAGTTGAGCATCAGGTCAAGGGTTGTCAGTCAGAAACTACTTGTGTGAAGAATTGTCCCAGAGATGATCAGTCAAGGAGAGTTGGCACCCTACTTCTCTGACAGGGACATGAAGTTTCTCATGGATTGGGTGGTGGAGTAGAGGACCATCCTCCACCCTCAGAACTGCCAGAGGACGCAAGGTACCACAGCCGGCCAGCCTGGTCCAAAGTTTCCACTGAGGTCAATGCAGTAACCAATGTCCAAACAACTGCTGAGCAATACAGAAAGAAGGTCAATGACCTTCTGTCCTCTGGGAGGGTAAGTGTCACCATTTTCTTTCTGCTAAATTATGCTCACTCTAACTCGGTTAGTACACTGCAAAGCACATGGTCTACCACTCTCACTACTGCGTGTAACATCTTTCCTCACCTGCTCTCCCTATCTCAATCCGCCAAGATTACTAACCCTGCATACCCTCTGTGTTGCCTAATCACTCACTTGGGTCAGCTCAGCACTTCCCCATTTGAATCAGCACTATAAGTTCTGTCAACCAAATGCACCTCACTCAATCCCTCCCTTTGTCTCATTCCAGGAGAAAACATCCCACACTACAAACGAGAGAGCCAAGACAGATGGTGGGGTTTCTGACATCTGCCTCCTCAGCCCCTCTGAGAAAATGATCCTTGCCTTAAGTGCGAGGAATCCAAGACCCTTCATGTGGAGGTGCAAGACCTCCATGACCCAGCGGCCAAAATGGTCATTTGCTGTAATGCTCCACCAAGACTGCCACTGTGAATGTAACATGCCCAAAATACTCTCCCTATTTCACAGTTCATTGTCTCTGTTATCTCTGCCAGACACAAGTGGCATCTGCACAGTCACTGCCACAAACAGACCAGTCACTCAGGACACATCTGAGGAGGAAGCCACTGATCACTCAGTGGAATCACTGAAAAGACTGCCTTCTGCACCCTCAGCAGCTCAGATAAGCACACTTCAGAGGGTATGTTACCTGGAGTATACTTGGGAATATATCGCTGCCAGATGTCTGTAGCAAGCTGAGGAAGAAACAGCCCAGGTTGCAGGTACTCAGAGAACTGCCAGGGACCAGGCACCTACACAGCCCCAGGCAGAAGAGGGTCCCATTAGCAATTCAAGACTTCATCCAAATGCACAAGGAGACACAAAAAAAAGCACACAGGCGCTGAGCAAACTGACCCGAAGGTGGAAGATTACATCAATGCTGTGAGTACTGCGAATGCTGTTCTAAGGAAAGGCCACTGGACCTGAAACATTAACTCTGATTTCAGATGGTGCCAGACCTGCTGAGCTTTTCTAGCAATTTATTTTTGGTGTCTGTGAGTACTACATTGTCTCCATAGGTGGGTTGGCAGCTGCCAGAGAGCTAGGTCCAGCACAGTCAGTTCCTGTTGGATAAGTGCACAGACCAGCACTTCATTACTCTAACCTTTAGTGTTCAACATCAAGGGTAAATTGACAGGAAAATGAGGGACTTTGACTCACTTCAGGTGGCCTTTCCTCACAACAAGACAGGGAATTGCCAATAAGCACCTAGATTGGGGAGGCACCTCATTGAGGGATCCCAGAACTGTTGCTCAGAAATGTCTAGGCCCTCTACCTTGATCCTACCTGCCACTCTCAACATGGAGTTCCAGCTGAGGAGGATGACCTGAACTTGTGCCAGAAACATTCAGGGTGTCTGGACTGTTTAACCCCACATGGCCCCAGTGTTGTCCAGTCAAAGCATTATGACCAACAGGCTCCAGTACAGGGCAGGTTCCTTCCACACTAGTTGCAAACACCAGAGCTATACCTACACATGGTCATTATGACCTGTGTGAGCTGATGGCATTTTAGCTGCAGTTGCAGAAATTAGAACACAGAACATAGAAAAGTACAGCACGGAACAGCCCTTTGACCCACGATGTTGTGCCGAGGTTTAATTCTAATGTGAAATACAATAACTTAACATATGCACCCCTCAACTCACTGGTATGTGCATGTCCAGAAGTCGCTTAAATATCCCCAGTGACTCTGCTTCCACCACCACAGCAACACATTCCATGCATTCACAACTCTTTGCGTAAAGAACCTACCTATGACATCTCCTTTATACCTTCCTCCTAATGTCTTTAAACTGTGACTCTTCGTACCAGTCAAACCTGCCCTGGGGAAATGTCTCTGGCTATTGACTCTATCCATTCCACTCGTTATCTTGTATTCCTCGATCAGGTCTCCTCTCTTCCTCCTTCTCTCCAGAGAGAAATATCCGAGCTTATTCAACCTTTCTTCATTAGGCAAGCCCTCCAGTCCAGGCAGCATCCTGGTAAACCTTCTTTGCATCATCTCCAAAGCCTCTGCATCTTTCCTATAGTAGGGCGATCAGAACTGGACACAATATTCCAAGTGTGGTCTCACCAGGGACTTGTAGAGTTGTAGCAAAACCTCGAGGCTCTTAACCTCGATACTCCTGTTAATGAAAGCCAAAGCACCATTTGCTTTCTTAACAACCCTATCCACTTGGGTGGCAACTTTGAGGGATCTATGTACCTACACACCCAGATCCCTCTGTTCCTCCACACTGCCAAGAATTCTGTCTTTAATCCTATATTCAGCATTTGAGTCTGACCTTCCAAAATACATCACTTCACATTTATCCAGGTTGACCTCCATCTGCCATTTCTCAGCCCAGCTCTGCATCCTGTATATGTCATGCTGCAGCCTGCAGTAGCCCTCCATACTATCAACGATTCAGTTTCACAACCCAACAATACCAAATCCACACAAAGAGCAGGTCAGACAGAGAGGCACCAGCAAGGACATGTGCCAGGCATAGGACAATGGAAGTACCTCACCACTTCAGAAGAGACATTAACACCTACCTGTGAAGAGGAATGGAACCATTGTTACTGTCAGGATGTTGCATTGTGTGAAGGAACAGGAAATTCATCCGATATTTGTTTTCCAATTAGCATCCGTGTAACTAGATTACTCCATTTTCAGATAAATTCCCATTTCTTAATGAGTGTCATTGTGCAGCATTACTATCCCCAGCACTGATCTACCTGTGCAGACGGTCAGTTCTGTGTCAGCCTAGTCAATTTCTCTTCCAGTGATGTCGCTTGCAATAAATTGCTTGTCAATTTCACTTCGAGCTATGTTTTGTGATCTCTAAACGATTGGGCAAATTTCTCTGACAACCATTAAGAGTGAATTTGTCCTGTGCACAAAAGACAGGATCAATCCAATCTGACTAATGACCGCCCCATCAGTCTACTCTTGGTCATCAGTAAAATGATGGAAGGTGTCATCAACAGTACTATCAGCAACATCTGCTCAGCAATGACCTGCTCAGTGATGCCCAGTTTGAGTTCCACAAAGGCCACTCAGCTCCTGATCTCATTAGGACTTTGGTTCAAGCATGGACAAAAGAGCTGAATTCCAGAGGTGAGGTGAGAGTGACAGTGCTTGACATCAAGGCTGCATTTGACTAGCTGTTGACCCGGCAAAACTGGGATTAGGGAGGAAAATGCCTGCTGGTTGGAGTCATGCCTGGCACATAGGAAGATAGTTGTGGATGTTGTTGGTCTGTCATCCAGGGCATTTCTGCAGCTGTTCCTCAGTGTGGTAACCAAAGCCTGTCCAGCTTCAGCTGATCCAGCAGTGACTTTTATTATATTATTAGGTTAGAAGTGTGGATGCTCATCGATGATTGCATGATGTTCTTCACCATTCATAACTCAACAGATTCTGTCCCAATGCAAAAGACCTGGTAATACTCAGATTTAAAATGAAAAGTTTTCTAGGAGAAAGTGAGGTCTGCAGATGCTGGAGATCAGAGTGAAAATGTGTTGCTGGAAAAGCGCAACAGGTCAGGCAGAATCCAAGGAGCAGGAGAATCGACGTTTCGGGTATGAGCACTTCTTCAGGAATGAGGAAAGTGTGTCCAGCAGGCTAAGATAAAAGGTAGGGAGGAGGGACTTGGGGGAGGGGTGTTGGGAATGCGATAGGTGGAAGGAGGTTAAGGTGAGGGTGATAGGCCAGAGTTGGGGTGAGGGTGGAGAGGTCAGGAAGAAGTTTGCAGGTTAGGAAGGTGGTGCTGAGTCCGAGGGTTGAAACTGAGATAAGGTGGGGAGAGGGGAAATGAGGAAACTGGAGAAATCTGAGTTCATCGTTGGAGGGTTCCTAGGCGGAAGATGAGGCGTTCTTCCTCCAGCCGTTGTGTTGCTATGCTCTGGCAATGGAGGAGTCCAAGGACCTGCATGTCCTTGGTGGAGTGGGAGGGGGAGTTAAAGTGTTCAGCCACAGGGCGGTTGGGTTGGTTGGTGTGGGTGTCCCAGAGGTGTTCCCTGAAACCTTCCGCAAGTAGGCGGCCTGTCTCCCCAATGTAGAGGAGGCCACATCGGATGCAGCGGATGCAGTAAATGATGTGTGTGGAGGTTCAGCTGAATTTGTGGTGGATATGGAAGTATCCCTTTGGGGCCTTGGAGGGAAGTAAGGGGGGAGGTGTGGGCGCAAGTTTTGCATTTCTTGCGGTTGCAGGGGAAGGTGCCGGGAGTGGAGGTTGGGTTGGTTGGGGATGTGGACCTGACGAGGGAGTCACAGATGGAGTGGTCTTTTCGGAATGCTGATAGGGGAGGGGAGGGAAATCTATCCCTGGTGCTGGGGTCCATTTTTACGGTGGCAGAAATGACGACGGAAGATACGATGTATCTGGAGTTTGGTTGGATGGTAGATGAGGACCAGTGGGGTTCTGTCCTGGTGGCGATTGGAGGGGCGGGGCTCAACGGCGGAGGAGTGGGGAGTGGAGGAGATGTGGTGGAGAGCATCGTCGACCACGTCTGGGGGGAAATTGCGGTCTTTGAAGAAGGAGGCCATCTGGGTTGTTCGGTATTGGAACTGGCCTTCCTGGGAGCAGATGCTGCAAAGACGTTTCCAGCAACACATTTTCAGCTCTGAACTCCAGCATCTGCAGTCCTCACTTTCTCCTCGAATATTCCTTAACTGCCTGGATGTTCATTTCTTCCACCACCAACACTCAGTAGCACTGGTTTGCACAATCTTGAAGATGCACTGTAGAAATTCACCAAAGATCCTTTGACAGCACCTTCCAAACCCATAACCTTTTACTGGCTCTTGAAATCAATTTGTTTCCCTGTCGAGTCGAGTTTAGCTTTTGGTCAATGATGACCCAGGGATGTGAATACTGGGGGATTTAGTGATGGTAACACCATTGAATATCAAGAGGGATGGTTACATTGTCTCTTATTGAAGATGCTTATTGCCTGGCAGTTGTGAGGCCCAAATATTACTTGCCACTCATAACCATTGCATTAAGAAGGACAAGAGCAGTAGACACATGGGAACATCATCACCTGCAAGTTCACCTCCAAATCACTCAACTTCCTGATTTTTCATTATTCATTCAGTAATGGGATGAGGGATTCACTGACTTGGCCAGCATTTATTGTCTATCCCTAATTGCCTGGAGGACAGTTCAGAGACAACCACATTGCTGTGGGTCACAAAGGGCAGGCCAGATAAAAATGACTGTTTCCTTCCCTAAAGGACATTAGTGAACTTGTTGGGTTTTTCCAATTTGTCAACAGATCGATAGTCATTATTAGACTCTTATATCCAAAATTTTAAATTCAGTTTAAATTCTTCTATCTGCTGTGTTGAGCTTCAAGAGACCAGAGATTCATGGAACTTGGGGACCCGAGTTTCAAACCTGGGTCATAGAGTCATAGAGTCATAGAGATGTATAGCATGGAAACAGACCCTTCAGTCCAACCTGTCCATGCCGACCAGATATCTCAACCCAATCTAGTCCCACCTGCCAACACCCGGCCCATATTCCTTCAAACGCTCCATACTCATATACCCATCCAAATACCTTTTAAAGTACCAACCTCGACCACTTCCTCTGGCAGTTCATTCCATACACGTAGCATCCTCTGTGTGAAATAGCTTAGGTCTCTTTTATATCTTTCCCCTCTCACCCTAAACCCATGCCCTCTAGTTCTTGACTCTCCCACCCCAGGGAAAATACTTTGTCTATTTATTCTATCCATACCCCTCTATAAGGTCACCCCTCAGCCTCTGACGCTCCAAGGATAATAACCCCAGCCTGTCCAGCCTCTCCCTATACCTCAAAGCCTCCAACTCTGGCAACATCTTTGTAAATCTTTTCTGAACCTTTTCAAGTTTCACAGCATCTTTTCGATAGGAAGGAGACCAGAATTGCAAGCAATATTCCAACAGTGGTCTAACCAATGTCCTGTACAGCCGCAATATGACGTCCCAACTCCTGTAATCAATACTCTGACAGATAAAGGAAAGCATATCAAATGCCTTCTTCACTATCCTATCTACCTGTGATTCCACTTTCAAGAAGCTATGAACCCGCACTCCAAGGTGTCTTTGTTCAGCAACACTCACTCGAACCTTACCATTAAGTGTGTAAGTCCTGCTAAGATTTGCTTTCCCAAAATGCAGCACCTCGCATTTATCTAAATTAAACTCTATCTGCCACTTCTCAGCCCATTGGCCCATTTGGTCAAGATTCTGTTGTAATCTGAGGTAATCTTCTTTGCTGTCCACTACACCTCCAATTTTGGTGTCATCTGAAAACTTACTAACTATGCTCACGTCCAAATCATTTACATAAATGATGAAAAGTAGAGGACCCAGTGCCGATCAGGTCTCTGGATTAACAGTCCGGAGGTAATACCACCACTTCACTTGAAAGTACATCTTCAAAATATATTATCATTCTTCCGGTATACCTGGATCAAAAATCCTGGAGTTCCCTCTCTAACAGTATTTTGGGTCTAATTACAGCTCACGGCCAATAGCGACAACTCATCACTACCTACTCAAGTGCAACTGGACATGGGCTGGCCCAGACAGCAATATCCACATCCCAAGTGTGAATAAAAATAATGCACACAGTGCAGTAAGAGACAATTCTATCAATTAGGTCAGTGCTAGCTATTTAGAAGATAGGACCAGTTAGTTCTACTCCTCAGCTTTTTTCTTATATTGAAAGAATTTTAGCTCACTGAAGCATTTAATCAAATCTCTTTTGTGATGATATTGTCTATTTGTATACTTTTAATTGTGCTCAGCATGCCAACAGTCTATGACTTGTAACATTTATGTAGTAGTCGAAAAGTGTGGCTCTGGAAGCACAGCAGGTCAGGCAGTATCTGAGGAGCAGGGGAATTGATGTTTCGGGTATAAATCTTCCATCAGGAATGTGGTGGGGAGCGGGGAAGGACGCTTAGAAATAAATAGGTGGGTGGGCTGGGGGTGGCAGGAATGTAGCTGGGAAGGCGGTAGGTTGATGAAGGTGGGGGTGATGGTGATAGGTCAGAGGGGTGGGTGGAGTGGATAGGTGGGAAGGAAGATGGACAGGTAGGACAGTTCAAGAGGGCGGTTGAATCTGGGATGAGGTGGGGACAGGGGAGATGAGGAAACTGGTGAAGTCGAGGTTGCCGCCATGTGGTTGGAGGGTCCCAAGGTGGAAGATGAGGCATTCTTCCTCCAGGCATTGGGCAAATTGGATTTGGAAGTAGAGCAGGCCCAGGACTTGCCTGTCCTTAGCAGAGAGGAGAAACGAGTTGAAGTGGTCAGCCACAGGGTGGTGGGCTTGTTTGGTGTGTGTGTTCCATAGATGTTCCCTGAAAAGTTCAGTGAGTTGGTGTTCTGTCTCCTCAGTGTAAAGGGGACCACGTTTTTGAAGCAGACAACTCCGAGAGCTGATAGGTGAGAATATTCAATTCTGCCCAGCTATAGGAGAGAAGCTTGTGACAATCCTTTCAATTAGTCATTCTGGGCAGTTTGGGGTCACTGAAGCAGAGCTCAAAAATTAGACCCAGTTGGAAAAAGAGGCAGAGGGAGCCAGAAGTAGATTCTGAATTAGCAATGCTATCGATAGCTGTACTGCATGAAAATGTCAGAACTAAACAGATCGGATGAGGTAGCCTCAGCAGCTGGAACACTCTGTGCTATTAGAATTCAGGGAAAAGTTCTAAGAATGAGTAAACAGCTAAATTTTGAAGTTAAGATTCAGAAGAAATCCTTGGGAGTTGCTTGAGAGTGTGGAGCTGGAAAAGCAGAGCAAGTCAGGCTGCATCTGAGGTGCAGGAAAATCAATGTTTTGGGCATAAGCCCTTCATCAAGAAGGGCCGGATGAAGGGTTTATGCCCGAAACATCAATTGTCCTGCTCCCCGGATGCTGCCTGACCTGCTGTGCTTCTCCAGCACCACACTCTCGACTCTGATCTCCAGCATCAACACTCCTCACTTTCTCCTAGTTGACACTGTGGGAAGGTAGCTGGCTCTATGTTGGCAGAACCTATGAAGGGGATCAGAAGAGGGCTGTAAGGTTAATACTAAAGTACAACTGAAAGACTGGGGCTGAAAGACCAATGGGCAATACTTGCTTTCTACAGCTGAGCAAGATTGGAGCTGATGGTGTCACAGAAACAAGTTTGGCTTGGAGAAGCTTTCTATCAGTAAAGAGCTAAAGTTATGCTTGGGAATGAGTATTGTAGTACAATTTCAGGATCCAGGGGAGTGAGAACCAGGAAAGAAGGATGTAGACCATGATGGAGTGGCCACTGTGGTAAGTACATGGCAGAATGGTTTAGGCCACTGTTGGAATATTGTGTGCAATTCTGGTCTCCTTTCTATAGGAAAGATGTTGTGAAACTTGAAAGGGTTCAGAAAAGATTTACAAAGATGTTGCCAGGGTTGGAGGATTTGAGCTATATGGAAAGGCTGAACAGGCTGGGGCTATTTTCCCTGGAGTGTTGGAGGCTGAGAGGTGACCGTGTAGAGGTTTACAAAATCATGATGGATAGGATAAATAGACAAAGTCTTTTTTTCCCTTGGGGGGGGTCATCCCTTGAGGGGGTGGGGGTGAGGGGGGTGGTGGTGGTGGTGGTGGTGGTGGTGTCCAGAACTAGAGCGCATAGGGTTTAGGATGAGAGGCACAAGATATAAAAGAGACCTAAGGGGCCACTTTTTCATGCAGTGGGTGGTATGTGCATAGAATGAGCTGCCAGAGGATGTGGTGGAGGCTGGTACAATTTCAACATTTAAAAGGCATCTGAATGGGTATATGAATTGGAAGGGTTTGGAGGGATATGGGCCAGGTGCTGGCAGGTGGGACTAGATTGGGTTGGGATATCTGGTTGGCATGGACGGGTTGGACAGTAGGGTCTGATTCCGTGCTGTACCTCTCTATGACTCCATGACTCCAAGTAGGAGTTTTAAGGCAAGATCAATATAAGTAAAAAATTTTAATTCCTTGTGAGGTTTATTGAGATTTAATGATGCATTGCTTCATCGATACCTATGGAAATTTTTTAAGAAATATGTGTAATCTGTCATGATTATATCTGCTGTTTGCTGGACACTGTTGGGTGTTCAATCACAGACTTTATCTATATTTAGTAGATGTTAATTCAGAGTGTTAACAATAAGTTGTAAATACATTATATTACTCTAACAATTTACACAATAAAGTTTATTTAGTTGCTTCAAAACTGCAGAATCTTTTGACCAGTCGATCTTTGGATTCTCTGAATCTCAAACATTGTCTATTTTAAGTAAAAGAGCTACTGGTCCCTAGCCAGATTATAATGTAAGTGCTAGACTAATATACTTCAATCTCTACCCACCATTCTTTTGAATGCTGAGCACCAAATCTTAACCAATATGTAAAAACATTTCTCCATATATTACATTTGCTTTTTTTGCCATTCACTTAAATTTCTGCTTTTTGATTGCCCACCTCAGAACCAGTGGAAACTGCTTCTCCTTATTTATTCCAGCTAAATACAAGGTATTGAAATAACTCCACAAGGATTAGTATCCCTTCACTAAGTCATCCATTAATTACACTGTGGAGAGTCCTCAACACTGATTCAGCTCCCAAAGTGAACAGGATGTCGGATACTTTTGATCTTTTCTGTCAGCCAGGACTCCCTGATTGGACCAGATTAACAGCTCCAATCAGGGAACCCATTTTATAAGGTCCACCCAGCTGACCTGGTGGCAATCTTTACAATGGTTTTATCAATTGGATTCTTTGTCTTCTTTACTAAAAGAAGGACAAATCCAGCTTCACCAGGCTATTCAGAGAACTGCAGTACTTCGTCCCCGGATGTGCAAATCACTTCTGTACTCTGTCCAAAGACTTTACATCTTTACAAAAATGTAGTACACAGTTTTGGGCATAATACTCTGGCTGAGCTCAAATTAGGTTTCTACACACTTACCATAACTTCTCTGCACCTCCATTAATAAAGCTAACATTCTGATGATATGCTTTGTCATGTTTCCTGCCATTTTAAAGGATTTGTGCACAAACACTTATTTTCATCTTCTTTTAAAATGAAAACATTTAGCTCATGAGAGTTTCCTGCAATTCCAAGTATTGTCTCCTCTCTGTGTTTTGAAATTGTACCTGCATCTTAAGGTTCAAATTATTAATATATATTAAATGACTGTATTTCCTTGTACTGACATCCAAGGATCACCATGTTTGACTTTCCCAAATAGTAAGATAAACAAGTCCTTGTTTTCCAACCCCTAGTCAATTTTATAGTTATGGTGCTAATGCCTCTGGTATAATTATACTCATAAGCCTGTTATGTAAGACATTATCAAATGTCTTTTAAAGCTTGTTATGCAAAATCAACAGCACAAAATCAACAGAATGAAGATGCAAGTTCACAACTATTGTTTAATTCCACAATAAAGTTGCTGATTAATGGGAAACATTACTTATTTTGCTTTTCTAATAAATTGTGATGTCAGTGAAATATTTTTGTGCTTAGTTATCCTCAGTAGAAAAAAGGAAAAAAAAAGTAAATCTGATGAATGAGGCTCATTCCTCCAAATGGAGGACCAGTATGATCTGGATGTTCATTTCCAACTATTACAAGTTATAACTATTTTTCACCTCAGGGTGATTTCTACTGCATAAACTCCAAAATTGGGTCTATACTTTGAAAGTTTCAAGTAGTAGGATCTTCCTCTTTACTTATGAACCACAAATACAATTCATTCACTTTTAGTGTCATTTGGAATCCTTGAAATTGTGCCCTGCACATCAAGGTTGAGATCACAAATATAGATCAAGAAAAGTATTGATCTCAATACCAAGTCTTGGGGATTTCCACTTTATATCTCTGCCGGTGTCCAAAAGAACCAAACTTTTCATAATAACTCTATTTTTTGTCTCTCAACAATCCATGTAACTCCTGTCCCTTTTATACCAATGACTTAAATTGGCTGACCACATCATCAAGGCCTTTTGGAAGTCCTTGTACATCACATTCTCAGAAGCCATCCCTGTTACCTCAACCAATAAACGTACCCATGTTGGATTCTTTCATTTCCAATAAAACTCGCTCTCACACTTGCCATTCCCTTGATATAATATTCATCTCTACTTACTTAACTCCAAGGAATGTATATTTGAAAGAACTTGGTGACCTGGCTGGATCATATAAAGCATCTTATCTGTTAGAACTGTTTTTTATTCCATGATAATTCTGAAATGAAAAAATATTACCTGACGTCCTTTCCCTAATCTAATCACCTTCATAAACTCTCTCGCTGCCTCACTTTGGTGTCCCCTAGACTGTCACCTCCAATTTCAAGTGTGAGGAGTTTAAGGATTTTTGTCATTAAGGTTGACACCATCTAACTGGGTGCCTCTGTCACTTCCCTCCATTGACCTTGCCCTGGTGCTAAAATTCCTCCAAAGCTCTCCTTACCTTGCCCTGAACTCACAACTCACTCTGCTTTCCTTTTTGTCTCCATTCATGCTCTCTCTGAGTTCATCCCATCCTAAATAAAAAATATTCTAAACTCCATAACATTAGTTTTGAAATTAACTCCTGAAGTTGGTTGCAAACTTTTATAACCTTTGAATGTGAAGAACAAGGGATAGAGCATAAAGGTCACCACCATAGGGAACATATTTCAACTTTGCATTCCAATAGGAGACTTCCCTATGGGAGTAAAAATCAACAATTTGGACATTTTGGTTTTCAAACATATAAATTCGTGGTTATAATATCATGTGCAAAATTGCCAATATGCTCCAGCATGCAGTCCCTGATGGAAATGATGTTGGAAAATTACCTCGCATTTGTAAACAAATCACAACACTCTTATTTGAGTTTAATCTTCACCACAAAAATGAGAATATATCAGCAATTCATCAGATCTGAAAAATGATTTCTGGAACTGCAATCTTATAAGTATACAATTTTGTTGACCACTGCAAATTAAAGTCTCATGAATGCATTTACTTTGGTACTGTAAATTTGACAATATACACAGCCAATGCAAATTTATTAGATAGAAAATTGTTATATTTTGTGACTTATGTATATGTCATGGACTCTGTCAAGGCACATCATGTGACAATCTGTGAGACTTAAAAGATATTTCAAAGCTCTGGTAATGTGATCGATGGAATAATATTATGCCTTTAATCTTCTTTTTATTGCATTATGAGAGCTATTGATGTGTAGTTTGAATAGATTAAACAGATCTTTACTCACTTTAGAAAATCATTGTTGATGATTAGTTAAATAAGCGTGCTCAGAAATATCAGCTGTTCATATCAGCATATATCGCAAAACAGGAGGCAATTGATTTTCAATGGCAAGGTTTTGTCGAACAATCTCTCATTAGAACATAACATAAAAACAGCAAAATAGGAACAGTAGATCATTCAGCCCTTCATGTCCACTCCAATTCAATAAGATCAAGGCTGATCTCCTACTTCATCATTAATAAACTAACCCAATATTCCTTGATGTTTTTGATATGTCAAAATTGATCGATCTCAGTCTTAACCATACACAAAATTGAGCTTTCACAGCTTTCTGGGACAAAGAATTTCAAAGATTTCCATATTTTCAGTGAAGAAATTCCTTTTCATGTTTGTCACAAATGACCTGTCCTATATTTTGAAACTGTGTCCCCAGTTCTAAATGCTACAAGAGAAGGAACATCCTTCCTGTACCTGCATTGTTGATCCTATTAAATCCGTTTGAATGAGATCATCTTTCATTCTTCCAAGATTATGGACTCAGTCTACTTAATCTCTTATCATTGCCAGGAATTCATTTGGTGACTAATCACCTTATCAAGGGCAAGTAGATCCTTACATAGGTAAGGAGCCCAAAACTGCACACAATACTCTTGGTGTATTCTTACCAAGGCTCTGTACAATGGCAAAAGATATTTCTCTCCAATGCTCACAACCTCTTGAATTGATCATTATCTTATCAATTCCTAGCTATGCTCTATGAGTCAGTAAATCATGAAAAGAAAGCCCAAGTCCTTTTGATGTTCAAAACTTCCCAGCCTCTCACCAGTTTGGATTTGTAGTTTTCCTACCAAAGTTCTCACATTTCTCTGCATTTTTTGCCTATGCATTTCAGCTCTCCAAATCACCTTGAAATGTAATTGTAGTTTCACAAATGACATTCCCATTTACATTTGTCATATGATATTTATGTTATTGCTGGAAACAACTTTATCAAGTGCAGAATTTAAGCCAACCAGCATGTCAATGAACGGTTAGGAGTGGATGGTTGCATATTTGAACCAAAATTACTGCCTCCCCAAATAGTATAATGACTTTCTCAGCACTGTTACTGAAACAGTATCTCAGGGAAGTCTTAGAGTCATAATTCTGAATTTTCTGATCAACATATTTGGATTTAGTCATGTTCTGCCTGATTATAATGACAACCCAAATCTCAGGGTAACTCAGAAAGAGAATGCATTGGTATTTATAAGCTCACAAATTGTTACTCTTATCCAGACAATTACTTTATTAAAAGTCCAAGTTCTACTGTTTTGAAAACCATGGCTCAACATTTTTTTTAGACAGGAGAACAGACCTGAAAAATAAACAAAATATGTTAAAAGGAAAGAAGCTGCTCCTGAAAAAAATGAAATCCAAAGTAAACAAACAGACTGACAAGTTTAGTCACCAAGTAACGGAATATCAGGAAGCTGCTAGATCACTACCTGGCATTATACTAGACGAACACCAAGCCAGCAATGTAATTTAAACAGTAAGCAATGTGCTATACCCTGATAAGACAGGGTGACAGATGAACTCCACAATAATGAATGACAAAAACACAATGAAGAATGCCAGAGGAGCATCAGGCCCATGTTGAAACCATAGTAAGGTGACAGGCAGGAAGTACAGAGCATAATAAATGAACAAGGTAAAAGGTCCATGAGGGAATCAGGGCATGACAGAACAAACCACAATACGAGGACTACATTCAGCTTTCACAGCTGAAGCCTTGTTGCCAGCCTCAGATTCTCTCATGAATACCCAGACTTTGGCAGACAGGAGCGATAACTCAGAAGGGAGGAGACTGTAATTATCTGTATGCGGTGCCAAATCTGTCAGCTCACACATGTACAGAGCAGACAGGAGAGAAAGTACATTTGGATTTCTTTAGATGTTCCCTTCCACGACTTCAGGAGGAGCATGGAAGCATGCAGGGCAGGGTTGACCTCATGACGCAGAAGAGCCGTGAGTTGAACTTGAAATATTGGTGACAAACCTTCTACTAGTCTGGTGTCTTCAGAAACATTACGTTTCTGACAGGTCCAGAAATACTGATAGTTTCTTTAAATCGATTCTACTGGGTACCTCCAGGCCTCTACTGAAGATGTCACACCAACCGGATAGCCAAGAAAACATCTGAATCATGCTTCTTGTCTACACAGCATGTGAAAGAAAAGCTATCAATGCAAACTCCAATCTTGCACAGTTTACAGGTGTCCATCTCATTGCAAAATATGACAATCAATCATGCCTCTGCTCCAAACTTACCAAGATATCCAAATTCTTACCTTAGCTGCAACTTACTGAGTATCCTCGACCACACAACAGCGTTGTCTGGCCACAGATTTTACCATGCCTATGAAAACACTGTTCCTGATAAACTGAATGTGATTTCCCAAAGTGTACAAGAGCAATAGTTCCAGATATCAACACTGTCCTGAAGTGTGGCCCATTGCCTAAGGAGCATGACAGCAATAATACAGTGGTGGAGGTTGCTGTCGATATTTCCAACTGATAATCACAGATTCACAGACTGTTTACCTGAACAGATGGAGGCTATTTAGCCCCTCTTGTCTTTACTGGCTTTTCGAAGAAATAATTCTCCCTGACCCCTTCCATGTATCTTTTACAAAATAAGTTCCCACTTTAGTGCTTCAATTTAATCAGTCTCCAGCATGATCCCAGGCAGTGTATACCACACCATAACTACTCACTGCATGAAAGAGAATTTATTTCTATCACTATTCCTCCTTTTGCTAATTTTTAAAATCTATGCCCTCAATTCTCAAGCCTTGTGCCTCCCTATCCATTTTGTCTATATCTTTATGATTTTTAAAACCTCAATTTAGACGTCCTTCAAATCTTCCTCTCATTGTGGAAAAAAAGCCCAGTTCTCCAATTTATCTGTACAATCAAGTTCTTCATCCATGGAACTATTCTCAAAAATCTGTTCTGCTTTCTCTCTCATGCCTTTATATCCTTCCTCAAGTGTGGCATTCAGAACAGATGGAGGTCATTGAGTCCTTCTTGGCCTGTCCTAGTTCTTTGGGGATCATTGTAGAGGAGGCAGTGACCTATCAGTATTACCATTGGTTTGTTAGCCCAGAGACCCAGATCAAATTTGGCACTGGAGCATGATGACGTTTCATGAGCTGTTCCCAGCAGATCTCATTCTTACATATCTTACAATTGTTCTGCTCTCCAAAACCTCAATTCTAAGTCTATCAGAGCTCGAAACAATGCTCTATTAAGTCTACTTTCAGGATTGAAGATTCTCCAACCGATGAGGCCTGACCAGGATGGAAATAAGATCTGACCCCAGGATGACCCAACATTGAGGAGGTCTAACCATTCCATCTACAAGACCCCCTGGAGCATTGATGAATGTGACTACTGCCCTTTGGACATGCCCTTCTAACTTGCCAGTGCTGGACCCAGAAGCCCCTCACAGTCCTGACTTCCCTGATCTTGTGGAAATCTGGAAAAAACATCTAACCACCATGGGGTCAAGATCTAACCCCATAGTGAGCAGACATTGAGAAGGCTGAACTGATCACAAGACCCCGTCGGTACGCTCAAGGCTGTGGGTAGTGCTCAGCACCACATTGGGAGGAAACATTCAGAACAGCAAACCTCCCTCACCAATGCCTGGGGTCGAACAGGAGCAGCTACCTAGCCAGGAAATGTAGGAGACGTCCTGGACATAAGGTGAGACTAAAACTACCGTCCCATGGCATACTCTTAGCAAATGTTAAAGCCATTGAAAATGAGATGGATGCCCTCAGTTAGATTTACGTTCCTAAGGGAATTGAGAGGCTGCTGTTTTACAGAGACATGGGTCACTCCTTCTACACCACACTGTGCCTTATGACCTGAGGGTTTCTCAGGTCACCCAATGGACCAAACAGTGTCCTCGGGCCTGGCAAGGGGCAGTGGGGTCTGCTTCCTGACCAACACAGCCTTGTGCCAGACATGGAAACTCTGTAGATTTGCTGCTCCTTGGCCCGAGAATATTTAGCAGTGAAATGTCGTCCCTACTATCTGCTGCAAGAGTTCACCTCTGCTACCCTGAAATTGGTCCACATCCCACCCAAAGTGGAAGTGAAGAGTGCACTTGATGAAGTGTACAATGCTACAAACTGTCTTGAGACAGAATATCCTGAGGCCTTGCTCATTGTCGCTGGTGACTTCAACCAGGCCAAACTCAAAAACGTGCTACCAAAATACCGTCAACACATCTCCTGTCCCACCAGCTATCCAAACATCCTCGACTATTCCTACACAACCACCACTGCTCTACCTACAACAACACTGCCCCCCGCCGTCCATATTTTGGAAAATCAGATCAGGAACGCTGTGCTCCTCCTCCCGGCTTACAAGCAGACATTGAAGCATGGGAACCCACTAAAGGAAGTAGTGCAATGCTGGTCTGAGGCAGCAGAAGGGCTTCAATGAGGCTGCTCAGTGCTGGTGAACTCGGCTATATTCAAAAATTCAGCAGCCACCCTGAACAAGTATGCACTACCATTTCATACTCCAATAGTAAGTGTGTAGAAGACTGCACACCAAAGCAATGAATCTAAATGTTACCTGGATGAACCAGGAGATCCACTTCTGCCGAACGTCCAGGTCTGAGGTGTTCAAGTTGGGCAACCGTGACCTGTACAGGAAACCCAGGTGTGCCCTTTATAAGGCCATCAGAGATGCCAAGAGACAATAATAAAATAAGCTTGAGGCCCAGACCCAGCACATGGACACATGTCGTTTGTGGTAAGGCTTACACAACGTAATGGCCAAAAAGCGAAGTTGAGCAGAATTGTGGGTGACAATACATTCCTACCCGAGGAGCTCAATGCATTCGAGGCCTGTCTTGAGCAGAAGGTTAATGAAATGATGTAATCTATCCCAAAAGTCTTGGATGAGTCTATACCCATGGTCACCACTGTGGATGTTTGATCAGCCATTCTTGAGAGTGAACTCACGGAAAGTGACTGACCCTGATGGAGTCTCCGGCCATGCACTCAGATCCTGTGTGGACCAGCTGACTGGAGTAATCACAAACATCTTTAACCTCTTCTTACTTTGATCTGAAGTCCCCACCTGCTTCAAGAAGATCACCATCATCACCGATCCCAAAGAAAAACCATGCAGCTTTCCTCAATGACTATTTTCCAGTGGCCCTGAGCTCCCCAATTATGAAGTGCTTTGAAAGGCTGTTCATGACTCATGGCAACTCCAGCCTATCCGATTGCCTTGATCCTTTACAATTCACCTCCCTGTGTAACAGGTCCACAGCAGAAACCAGCTCCCTGGCCCTACACTTATCCTTGGAACATCTATATAACAAGGATACCTACATCAGCCTCCTACTTATTGATGGGTAAAAACAATGACTGCAGATGCTGGAAACCAGATTCTGGATTAGTGGTGCTGGAAGAGCACAGCAGTTCAGACAGCATCCGAGGAGCAATAAAATCAACGTTTCGGGCAAAAGCCCTTTATCAGGAAACTGACAGCTCCACCTTCAACACCATAACTCCAAAAAAACTCATCTCTAAACTCAGAGACGTAGGTTCCTCAACTTCCTAATTCATAGACCCCAATCAGAAAGGATAGGCGACGGCCCCTCCTCCACAGTAATCCTCAAAACCAGTGCCCCACAAGGCTGTGTACTCAGCCCCCTACTGTACTCATTATACATTCACAACTGTGGGGCCAAATTCCACCCCAACTCCATTTACTAGTTTACTGATGACACCATCATTGTAGGTCATATCTCAAACAATGACAAGACAGAATACAGGAAAGATATTGAGTGCTTAACAGCATGATGTAAAGACAAAGATCTCTCCATCGACATCGGCAAACTGAGGAAGCAGAGTGGAGGGTACACGCCTGTCTGCATCAGTGGAGCTGAAGTGGTGATGGTTGAGATGGTCAACTTCTTGGGATTAACGATCATCAACAATCTGTCCATGTCCATCCCGATGGATGCAACAGTCAAGAAAGCACAACAATGTCTCTACTTTCTCATGAAGTTAAGGAAATTCAGCATGTTCACAAAGACTCTTGCCCATTTATATAGATGTGCCATAGAAAACATCCTATCTGGATGCATCACAGTGTGATTTGTCAGCTGCTTTTCCCAAGGCCGCAAGAAGCTACGGAGAATCCGAAACACAGCCCAGTCCATCACACCAAATCAGCCTTCCATCAACTGACTTCATCTATGCTTCCTGCTGCATTGGGAAAGCAGCCAACATAATTAAAGACCCATCCCACCTCGGTTATACTCTCTTCCACCCTCTTCTGTTGGGTAGAAGATATAAGAGTTTGAATACATATACAAACAGAATCAAGAACAGCTTCTTCCCTGCTGTTATCATACTTTTGAATGGACTTCTCAAACATCAGTATTGATCTTTCTCTCTGCACCTTCTCTGTGGCCGTAACATTATATTCGGTGCTCTGTTCTACCTGATACACTTTGTTTGACAAAATCTGCAAGTAGGGCACTTAATATAATTCCTTTCACTGTATGTCAGTACATGTAACAATAGTAAATCAAATCAAAAGAGGCTGGTATAATTCCAACATTTAAAAGGCATCTGGACAGGTATACAGATAGGAAGGGGTTAAAGGGATATAGGCCAAATGCTGCCAAATGTGTCTAGATTAATTTAGAATATCTGGTCAGCATGAAACGTGTTGGACCAAAGGGTTTGTTTCTGTGTTGTTTATCTCGATGACTCGTAATCAAATTAGGTCATGTTCTTGCGCCATGGCAGATGGTGGAATTAGAGTTCAATGAATAGAACATAGAACATAGAACAATACAGCGCAGAACAGGACCGTCAATGTTGCGCCGACTTGTGAACTATTCTCAGCTCGTTCCCCTACACTATCCCATCATCATCCATGTGCTTATCTAAGGATTGTTTAAATCCTTCTAGTCAGGAATTAATAATCTAATGATGACCATGAATCCATTGTTGATTATTGAATAAAACCCATTGTTCACTAATGTCCTTTAAGGAAAGAAGCTGTCATCCATATCTGTTCTGGACCACATGTGACTTAAATGTTTTTGATTCTTAACTGCTGTCAGGGATGGTCAGCCAGCACTGCCTTCATCACATGAATGAATTAAAAATTCCTCAATGCAACCCTCCAGCTGAGGCCAAATCAGTGTTTTCCACAAGTTTAACATAAATTCTTTACATTGTTTCAATATGTTCAAATAATGTTGTTTCCTTGCAGAGAAATCACATAAACATGACATGTTAACAAGATAAGTCAATATAGATTGCTCACAGACTGTTGAGAGCAGCACTCCCTTTGAAGAAATTAGAGGACACTGAGACACAGTGTAAAATGGTCCACATTCGCTGAGAGAAAAGACTCTAGAAGTCACCAATACAGCAGAGACATTGAGGCTGAACATTCTTCCGCTAAAGGAATCAAAGTACATAGGGAGAAATGGGGAACAGCATGCTGGGTTGGATGATCAACCAAGATCATATTGAATGTTGGAACAGAGTCAAATGGCCTACTCCTGCTCCTCTTTCCTGTGTTTCTAAGGAAGACAATTATCTTGCTCAATTCACGTCAACAAGATATAGCTCTCCAAATGCAGCAGGTAGTAGTAATGAAAAGATATTCTGACGGCCTTGAATGTACATCACTTATGATAAGAAAGTATTGGGTTTAGGATTGGATATATGGGAGAAGGATTCACATTTTTGGATTATTGGAATCTCTTTTTGGGTAGAAGTGACATCCCCCAGATGGTATATTGTGTGCAGAGAATAAAGCTATTATTGTAAACTGATGAGGAAAATAATGCTGAACCTTACACAGGCAAACAATCAAGGATTTGGATATTGTCTGAGGAAAGTAAAGGAAGTGCTCTTTTCCAAATGTAACTAATACAACCAAGAATCAATAGTGCTGTCATTGAGTGACCAAGATCCTTATTTTCTAAGTGAAGAATTCAGGCACTTCAGATAAATGATTGGAAAATGCAACACCATACATCATCTGTACAATGTGTCAGTCAAATGGAACGGCTGAGGCAGCAGTGAAAATTGCCAAAAGGATCATAAAGAAACAGGACAAATCCAGCACAGACTTGCACAAGGCAATCCTTGAGTGGAGAAACAGACATACTGAAGAAATGCAAAGTATTCTAGTCCAAAGACTAGTACAAGGCCACAGACAAACTGCTCTTCCAACAGAGAAACAAAACAATTGAAGCCAGAAGTAATAACAATCAAGAGCAACAAAATCAGGGTGAAATGACAGAAGGCTAAATCGTTGTCAGAGCTAATAACTGCTGAGCCAACGGGAATGAAAAATTGAAAAATCAAATGCTTTTGGCAAAAGTCAGCCAATATGGCAACTTTGGACCTCTGCTGAGGGCTTGTTAACTCAATCATCCATGGTGAAGATGAGTAATCAGATATTTCACCAGAACCACAGCCATAATCAGACAACTGGAGAAGCTGATCTTTCACTGTAGGTGGCTGTTCAGGAAGATGTGATCTCACCGACTGCACAGAGTACAGAATGACCATCCATCCCAGAGAGAGAGATAGATAGATAGATAGATAGATAGATAGATAGATAGATAGATAGATAGATAGATAGATAGATAGATAGATAGATAGATAGATAGATAGATAGATAGATAGATAGATAGATAGATAGATAGATAGATAGATATAGGAAGGGGGGGGGGGGGGGTGCAGTCTCGGATACAGTCACATAGATAGGTTAACTCCAGAAAGGGTAAGAGAGGTAGGCAGCTAGGATATGCCCATTTCAAACAGGTATGCTGTTTTGGAAAATGTAGGGGGTGATGGATTGTCAGGGGAACGTAACATGAACAGCCAAGTTTCTGGTATTGAGACTGGCTCCGATGCAACGAGTGGCACGTTGGCTTCCAAGAGATCAATTCTGTTAAAGGATTCTGTAGTCAGAGATACAGAGGTACAGACAGACATTTCTGAGGCCAGCAGAGAAAAAGCAGAATGGTGTGTTGTTTCCCTGGTGCCAGGATCAAGGCTGTCTCAGAGAGGGTGCAGAATGTTCTCACGGGGGAGAGGGGCCAGCAGGAGGTCATTGTCCACATTGGAACTAATGACATAGGAAGGGTGAAGGTTGAGATTCTGAAGGGAGATTACAGAGAGTTCGGCAGAAATTTAAAAAGGAGGTCCTCAAGGGTAGTAATTTCTGGATTACTCCCAGTGCTACGAGCTAGTGAGGGCAGGAATGGGAGGATAGAGCAGATGAATGCATGGTTGAGGAGCTGGTGTATGGGAGAAGGATTCACATTTTTGGATTATTGGAATCTCTTTTGGGGTAGAAGTGACCTGTACAAGAAGGATGGATTGCAACTACGTTGGAAAGGGACTAATATACTGGCAGGGAAATTTGCTAGAACTGCTTGGGAGGATTTAAACTAGTAAGGTGGGGTGGGGGTGGGGGGGAACCCAGGGAGATAGTAAGGAAGGAGATCGATCTGAGATGGGTACAGCTGAGAACAGAAGTGAGTCAAACAGTCAGGGCAGGCAGGGACAAGGTAGGACTAATAAATTGAACTGCATTTATTTCAATGCAAGGGGCCTAACAGGGAAGGCAGATGAACTCAGGGCATGGTTAGGAACGTGGGACTAGGATATCATAGCAATTACAGAAACATGGCTCAGGGTTGGGCAGGACTAGCAGCTTAATGTTCCAGGACACAAATACTACAAGAAGGATAGAAAGGGAGGCAAGAGAGGAGGGGGAGTGGCATGTGTGATAAGGGATAACATTACAGCTGTGTTGAAGGAGAATATTCCTGCAAATACATCCAGGGAGGTTATTTGGGTGGAACTGAGAAATAAGAAAAGGATGATCACCTTATTGGGATTGTATTATAGACCCCCACAATAATAAGAGAGAAATTGAGAAACAATTTTGTAAGGAGATCTCAGCTATCTGTAAGAATAATAGGGTAGTTATGGTAGGGGATTTTAACTTTCCAAACATCGACAGAGACTGCCATAGTGTTAAAGGTTTAGATGGAGAGGAATTTCTTAAGTGTGTACAAGACAATTTTCTGATTCAGTATGTGGATGTATTACTAGAGAAGGTGCAAAACTTGACCTACTGTTGGGAAATAAGGGCAGGGCAGGTGACTGAGGTGTCAGTGGGGGAGCACTTTGGGGCCAGCGACCATAATTCTATTCATTTTAAAATAGTGATGGAAAAGGATAGACCAGATCTAAAAGGTGATGTTCTAAATTGGAGAAAGACCAATTTTGATGTTATTAGGCAAGAACTTTCGAAAGCTGATTGGAGGCAGATGTTTGCAGATAAAGGGACAGCTGGAAAATGGAAAGCCTTCAGAAATGAGATAACAAGAATCCAGAGAAAGTATATTCGTGTCAGGGTGAACGGGAAGGCTGGTAGGTATAGGGAATGCTGGATGACTAAAGAAATTGAGGGTTTGGTTAAGAAAAAGAAGGAAGCATATGTCAGGTATAGACAGGATAGATCGAGTGAATACTTAGAAGAATATAAAGGAAGTGGGAGTATACTTAAGAGGGAAATCAGGAGGGCAAAACGGGGACATGAGATAGCTTTGGCAAATAGAATTAAGAAGAAACCAAAAGGTTTTTACAAATATATTAAGGACAAAAGGGTAAGTAGGGAGAGAATAGGGCCCCTCAAAGATCATCAAGGCGGCCTTTGTGTTGAGCCACAGAAAATGGGGGAGACACTAAATGAATATTTTGCATCGGTATTTACTGTAGAAAAGGATATGGAAGATATAGACTGCAGGGAAATAGATGGTGACATCTTGCAAAATGTCCAGATTATAGAGGAGGAAGTGCTGGATGTCTTGAAATGGTTAAAGGTGGATAAATCCCTAAGACTTGATCAGGTGTACCCGAGAACTCTGTGGGAAGCTAGAGAAGTGATTGCTGGGCCTCTTTCTGAGATATTTGTATCATCGATAGTCACAGGTGAGGTGCCGGAAGACTGGAGGTTGGCAAACATGGTGCCACTGTTTAAGAGGGACAGTAAAGACAAGCCAGGGAACTATAGAGCAGTGAGCCTGACTCGGTGGTGGGCAAGTTGTTGGAGGGAATCCTGAGGGACAGGATGTGCATGTATTTGGAAAGGCAAGGACTGATTTGGAATAGTCAATTTGGCTTTGTGCGTGGGAAATCATGTCTCACAAACTTGATTGAGTTTTTTGAAGAAGTAACAAAGAAGATTGATGAGGGCAGAGCAGTAGATGTGATCTATATGGGCTTCCATAAGGCGTTCGACAAGGTTCCCCATGGGAGACTGATTAGCAAGGTTAGATCTCATGGAATACATGGAGAACTCGCCATTTGGATACAGAACAGACTCAAAGGTAGAAGACAGAGGGTGATGGTGGAGGGTTGTTTTTCAGACTGGAGGCCTGTGACCAGTGGAGTGTCACAAGGATTGGTACTGGGCCCTCTACTTTTTGTCATTTACATAAATGATTTGGATGCGAGCATGCGAGGTACAATTAGTAAGTTTGCAGATGACTCCAAAATTGGAGGTGTAGTGGACAGCAAAGAGGGTTACCTCAGATTATAACAGGATCTGGACCAGATGGGCCAATGGGCTGAGAAGTGGCAGATGGAGTTTAATTCAGATAAATTTGAGGTGCTGCATTTTGGGAAAGCAAATCTTAGCAGGACTTATACACTTAATGGTAAGGTCCTAGGGAGTGTTGCTGAACAAAGAGACCTTGGAGTGCAAGTTCATAGCTCCTTGAAAGTGGAGTCGCAGGTAGATAGGATAGTGAAGAAGGCGTTTGGTATGCTTTCCGTTATTGGTCAGAGTATTGAGTACAGGAGTTAGGAGGTCATGTTGCGGCTGTACAGGACATTGGTTAGGCCACTGTTGGAATATCGCATGCAATTCTGGTCTCCTTCCTATCGGAAAGATGTTGTGAAACTTGAAAAGGTTCAGAAAAGATTTACAATGATGTTGCCAGGGTTGGAGGATTTGAGCTACAGGGAGAGGCTGAACAGGCTGGGGCTGTTTTCCCTGGAGTGTCGGAGGCTGAGGGGTGACCTTATAGAGGTTTACAAAATTATGAGGGACATTGATAGGATAAATAGACAAAGTCTTTTCCCTAGGGTGGGGGAGTCCAGAATTAGAGGGCATAGGTTTAGGGTGAGAGAGGAAAGACATAAAAGAGACCTAAGGGGCAACCTTTTCACGCAGAGGATGGTATGTATATGGAATGAGCTGCCAGAGGAAGTGGTGGAGGCTGGTACAATTGCAACATTGAAGAGGCATCTGGATGGGTATATGAATAGGAAGGGTTTGGAGGGATATGGGCCGGGTGCTGGCAGGTGGGACTAGATTGGGTTGGAATATCTGATCAGCATGGATGGGTTAAACCGAAGGGTCTGTTTCTATGCTGTACATCTCTATGACTCTATGACAATCCTTGGAAAAGGAATATTAGACAAGGAATGAGTGGATAACAATGAACAACAAAGCACACATTTCAACATATCAGCCAGCATGATAGGTAGTGATTGGGATCATCATTGGTGGCATCCTTTTCTCTGTGTACCTTTCATCTTTTTGCCTTTCTCTTCTTTGTTTCTTTTTTACCTTTGAGTCCAGAGCAGTGTCAGCTGGGCAGTGGCTGCATTGTTGGTGATGTGGATTGGTGGCAGTGCCCGGAATCTGGATCCCTGGCAGTGGTAGGCCAGGAGTCTGGACTCGTAGCAGCGAAGGTGCCTCGGGTGAGCACTCTTGGAGGCAGTAGGCATGGAGCCTGGATTTTTGGCAATTGTTAACCTGATGGCAGTGGCAGCAGAGCTGGGGCATCTGCATCACTGTTGCTGTTCTCAGAGCGAGACTCCTTGAGGACTGGAACACCTTGCAGAGACCTTCCAGAAGCACTGAAGCCGTGCACCAGACGCCAACTTAACAGAAGAAGCACCCTTATTTGTGCAATTTGTTTTTATCCACACTGTAACTGAAAATTGTGACAGATTGTGACGACAAAACACTTTTCACTGTATCTCAGGATATATGTATAATAAATCATTCATAAAGCAAGCATGCGCTATTTAAAGAGTGGTATTAAGTTAAAGATTATGCAATATTGGTGCAGAATATGCAAAATGTGAGACCAATTGAAATTACACACAGTTTTGTTAACAACTAATCATTTACTTTGGTCACAGTGTGAAAAGGGTGATTAGGAACTGATAGTGAGTGCATTTTTATTTACCTCCTTATGAAAAGGTGGATGTTTGAAGAAATGCATTTGTACGTGGTACATTTTCTGGCTTGCCATAGTCATGTGACATCTGTAACAACCACATTATTTTATTTTTCTGTACTTTTGATTTTGCAATGAAATGGGAAAGTCTGTTTCAAATCAAGGATGAGGAAAGGAACTGTTACGTTTTTTAAAAATGAGTTACTGGAAGTCATTGTGAGTTGTGTTTACATGACCATTTTGTAAGAAGTGAGGATGGAGATGTAAGATGTCATGGCAATAGGGTGCCTGTGCAGAGTAAGACTTGCCCAGCAACAGCGTATTGATTGGTTTATAAAATTGTGATCTGTTCGGGTTGCCGGAGGGCTTGACAACAACTCTCTGACTGGATCCTGGGTTATCAGAGCTGAACACTTTTGTGTGTGAATGATAGACAGGCAAGTGGTCTCCATGCTCAGAAGGCTTGACTCTTCCTCTTCATCAAGGTAGCATCTCTAAAGACAGTCTGTTATTTTCTCCCATCCAAGCCTGAGGCTAGGAATACTGTCGTGAATAACTCACCTCATAATTCTGCAAAGCCTGCTCAGTACCTACAAGTAAAGAGTGTGATGGAATACTCTTCATTTGCCCAGATGAGTCCACTCCAATGACACGCAAAAAGCTTCACACTGTCCAGAAGAAAACAAAATACTTGATTGACACCTCATTCAAAAACATTCAGTCACTCCACTACCAATGCTTAGTGAAAAGGAAGGAGTATAGGAAAAAGAATAATCTGTTATAGATGTCTCTGGAAATAAGGGAGGCTATCAAATTAAAAGTTAAGGCATATGAAGTGGCAAAAACCAGTGAGGAACTGGAAGATTAGGAAACTTTAAAGGTCAACAGAAAGCCACAAAAATGTTATAACGAAAAGTAAGATAGATTATTGGAGTAAACTAGCTCAGTATATAAAGACAGATAGCAAAAGTTTATACAATATCTGAAATGAAAAGTTAGGCTCAGGTAAACATTAATCCTTTAGAAGATGAGAATGGGGATTTAGAAATGAGAAGTGAGGAAATAGCTGAGGCATTGAACAGGTATTTTGTGTCGGTCTTCAAAGTGGAGGACATGAATAACGTCAGTAATTGGTATAATGAAGACTAATGTAGGTGAGGGCCTAGAAACAATCATTATCACGGAAGAGGTAATACTGGACAAGTTAGTGGGGATAAAGGTGGACAAGTCTCCTGCTCCGATGGAATGCATCCCAGGGTGCTAAAAGATATAGCGGGAGAAATAGCAAATGCCCTCATGGTAATTTTCTAAAATTTGCTGGATGCTGGGGCAGTTCCAACAGATTGGAAAACAACAAGTGTGACGCCACTGTTTAAAAAAAGGAGGTAGACAGAAGTTGTTGAATTATAGGCTGGTTAGCTTAACTTCTGCAGTTTGGAAAATGCTTGAATCTATCAACAAGAAAGAAATAGCACAACATCTAGATAGAAATTGTCCCATTGGGCTGAAGCAGCATGGGTTCATGAAGGGAAGGTTATTCTTAACTAATTTACTGGAATTCTATGAAGACATTACAAGTGTGGTGGGCAATGGGGAACAGGTGGATGTAATATATTTGGATTTCCAAAAGACATTCAACAGGGTGCTGCACAAAAGGCTGCTGCATAAAATGAAGGTGCACAGTGTTACAGGCAATGTATTAGCATGGATAGAGGATTGGTTAACCAACAGGAAGCAAAGAGTGGGGATAAATGAGTGGTTTTCTGGTTAGTGATCAATGGCTAGTGGTATTCCTCAGGAAGCAGTGTTGGAACTGCAGATGATCTGGACCTGCAAACCACATATACTGTGTCAAAATTTGCAGATGATGCTAAGAAGAGTGGGAGAGCAAAGTGTGCGGATGACTCTGAAAGCTTGCTAAGGGATATAGATAGTTTAAATAAGTGGGCAAAGGCAGATGAAATACAATGTTGATAAATGTGAAGTTATCCATTTTGGTAGGAATAATACTGTGGTATTATTTGAACAGTAAAAAATTGCAGCACGCTGCTGTGCAGAGGGACCTGGGTGTCCTTGTGCATGAATCACAGAAGGTTGGTCAGCAGGTGCAACAGGTAATTAAAAAGGAAAGTGGAATTGTGTCCTTCATTGCTAAAGGGATTGAGTTTAAAAGCAGGGAGGTTATGTTGCAGCTGGTGAGGCCACATCTGGAGTTCTTCATGCAGTTTTGGTCTCCTTACTTGAGAAAGGATGTATTCGCACTGGAGAGGGTACAGAGAAGGTTCACTAGATTGATTCTGGAGTTGAGAGGGTTGGCTTATTAGGAGAGACTGAGTAGACTGGGAGTATATTATTTGGAATTTGGAAGAGTGAGGGGGTTCTTCTGGAGGCATTTGAAATTATGAAGGGAATAGGCCCTAGACAAGCAGGGAGGATGTTTCTAGTGGCTGGTGAAACTGGAACAAAAAGGAATAGCCTCAAAATTAGGAGAAGCAGATTTAAGATTGGATTGAGGAGGAACTTCTTCACCCAAAGGGTTGTGAATCTGTGGAATTCCCTGCTGAGTGAAGTATTTGAGGCTTCCTCATTGTTTTTAAAGCTACGACAGATAATTTGTTGAATAGTAAAGGAATTAAGGGTTATAGTGAGAGGGAGGGTAAGTGGAGGTGACGCCACAAAAAGATCAGCCATAGAGGGAGTGGTGGAGGCTGATACAATTTCAATATTTAAAAGGCACCTGAATGCATATATGAATAGAAAGTGTTTAGAGGGATATGGGCCAAATGCTAGCAAATGGGATTAGTTTAATTTAAAATATCTGGTCGGCATGGACAATTTGGACCAAAGGGTCTGTTTCCATTCTGTACATCTCTGTGACTCCATGAATGGTAGAGTGGACTTGAAGGGTCAGATGACATACTCATGGTCCTGGTTCTTATGTTGTTATGTACTCATTGGTGTCACTACCTACAAGATGCACTGCAAAATTTTCCAAACCCATAACCCATTCTTTCGTGAAGGACAACAACAGCAGAAAGGTGGAAACACCAACACCTGCAAGTTCCCCTCTAAGCCACTCACTATCCAGAGTTGGAAATATATCAACATTCCTTCATTGTCACTGAATCAAAATCTTGAAATTCCTTTCCAAAGGGTATTGTGGGTCTACCTACAGTACCTTCAGGAGAAAGTGAGGACTGTAGATACTGGAGATCAGAGTTGAGAGTGTAGCACTGGAAAAACACAGCTGATCAGGCAGCATCCGAGGAGAGTTGATGATTTGAGCATGCCTGAAACATTGAGACTCCTGCTCCTCAGAGGCTGCCTGACCGGCTGTGCTTTTCCACTGCCACACATTTGCTAGCCCAGCCAGAAACTTCCACATCCCACATGCGAATTAAGAAAATGATTGTGTTGAATGGTGGTATTAGTTCAATCGGTTGAAGAGTATTTTCCTGCTCTTATGTCTTAAACTAATTCCCTTTTTCCCAGTCCACTTTTTTCCACATCCAGGTTCAGTCAAGAGTTTTGCAAATGTATTAAACTGAAGCATAAAAGCTTTGACTTTCTTCCAAATGAAAAAAAAAACAAAATGATGAATCTTTGGCCTTTAAACCTGAAACCCTACCGTATAATTGTATACTTTGCTCACCTCTTAAAAACTCCCAATAAAAATAAAAACCCACTACACATCAGGAACACCCACTCACGTAATTAAAAAAAACTCATGACTCCAAAAAATACAAAGAATTATTAAACCCCTTCAAAAGAACAGGCAAAAACCCATACACCACTAGTTCAAATACAAAAGCTAAAATAAATTATATTGAAAGATAAAAAATCACACAACTCACATCACAAAACAAAAAAACAACCATTCACAAACACTTGCACACACACTCCGCAAAAGATTGTGATTATGAAAGCAAGGTGCATTTATTTTGATGACTCCAAGAGTTTTGTGTTAATTTATTAATTCTTATGATGAAGATTTGAAACAGGAATGATAATCTTTGTAACTTTTTTGTCCACTGATTAAAGGCTTTTATAATCCAGAAGGATAGATTCGTTATTGTTTGATGTTCAAAGTGGTAGATTTCTCTTATTATACTTGAACGAAAATGCAAACATGAGCCCTTATATTGTTCTGCAAGTAGAGAATTCCAGGCAAACTTAAGTGTCTGTCTACATTTTTTCTGAGGAACTGTTATTTTTAGGCTGTTTATGTTCGCTTCATTTGCATAGATGTTTCTGCCATTGTGTAACCAGAATGTGCCTAATTAAAATCCTAATCAGAAACTTCATCTCTGTTTTGTGAGCAGAAAATCTTTTCCTATTGCCCTCAAAAACTTTCTCAGGGTTAACCTATTGTCGGACAGTAGAGACTAGATGTTACTCATCCATATACCATCTTCATATAATAAAATAATTTTTACACCCATTGTTTCTGAATTCCAAGTTGGGCGTCACAGACACTGAAGCAGTTTTGTCAAAACTATTGTTTTAATGACTTGGAGATTTGCAGCCATTATCACATAAATGCTGTTTGCATATTAATGACTTCATTTTAATGAATTACCAGCAATGAAAATTAGTTCAGCATTTTAATAATTTCACATGGGTGAAAATTCACCTGACCCCTCAACTCCATTTGTCTTACAAAATGTGCATTTTGGATGTGGGTGACACCGCCTGGCCAGCATTTATTGTCTCTCTCGAGTTGTGCTCGAGAAGATGGTAGTGAGCTGCCATCTTGAACCACTGCAGTCCATCTGCTGTGGGTTGACCCACAATGCCATTAGGGAGGGAATTCCAGTATTTTGACCAAGCGACAGTGAAGGAATGGCGATCTATTTCCAAGTCAGGACGGAGAATGGCTTGGAAGGGAACTTGAAGGTGGTGATGTTCCCATATCTGCTGCTCTTGTCCTTCTAGAAGGAAGTGGTCATGGATTTGGAAGGTGACGTCGAAGAATCTTTGGTGAATTTCTGCAGTGCATCTTGTAGGTAGTACACACTACTGCAACTGAGTGTTGATGGTATAGGAAGTGTATGTTTGTGGATATCGTGCCCATCAAGCAGGCTGCTTAATGTCTAAGCTTCTTAAGTGTCATTGGGGCTGCATTCATCCAGGCAAATGGGGAGTATTCCATTTTACTCCTGACTTGTGCTTTGTAGATGGTAGACAGGCTTTGGGGAGTTCAGGAGGTGAGTTACTTGCCGCAGTATTCTTAACCTCTGACCTGATAACATGATTTATTTTCGAGGCAGTGGCTAGATTGTCTCTTATTAATGATAGTCATAGCTTGGCATTTGTGTGGCATAAATGCCACTTGCCACTTATCAGTCCAAGCTTGGATATTATCCAGATCTTGTTGCATTGGAATATGGACTGCTTCAGTGTCCAAGGAGTCGCAAATGATGCTGAACATTGTACAATCATTAGGAAGCATCCACACTTCTGATCTAATGATGGAGAAAGGATCATTGATGAATCAGCTGAAGATGGTAGGGCCAAGGCCACTACCCTGAGGAACTCCTGCAGAGATGTCCTGGAGCTGAGATGACTGACTGTCAGCAACCACGACCATCTTCCCATATGTCAGATATGATTCTAACCATCAGTGAATTTGCCCCCGATGCCCATTGATTCCAGTTTTTTTTTGGGCTTCATGATGCCACACTCAGTCAAATGCAGCCTTGACATCAAGGGCTGTCAATCTCACCTCACCTCTGGAATTCAGCTCTTTTGTCCAATTTTGAACCAAGGCTGGAATTTGAGTGGCCCTGGCAGAAACTAAACTGGGTGTCACTGAGCAGGTTATTGCTGAGCAGGTGCTGCTTGATAGCACTGTTGATGACACTTCAATCGCTTTACTGATGATCGATAGTAGACTGATGTTGAGCTAATTACCCAGGTTGGATTTGTCCTGCTTTTTGCTTACAGGACATACTTGGGCAATTTTCCAAATTTTTGGGTAGATACTAGTGTTGTGACTGTACTGGAACAGCTTGGCGAGGGGAGCAGCAAGGTCTGGAGCACAAGTCTTCTGTACTATTGCCAGAATGTTGTCAGGGCCCATAGCCTTTGCGGTATCCAGAGTCTCCAACTGTTTCTTGATATCACATGGAGTGAATCGAATTGAATGAAGACTGATATCTGTAAAACTGGGGACTGTTGGAGCAGGCCAAGATGGATCATCCACTCGGCACTTCTGGCTGAAGATTGCTGCGATAGCACTGGTGTGCTGGGCTCTTCCATCATTGAGGGTGGTGATATTTGCAGAGTGTCCTCTTCCAGTGAGTTGTTTAATCATCCACCACCATTCACGACTGGACGTGGCAGAACTGTAGAGCTTAGATCTGATCCTTTGGTTGTGGGATTGCTTAGCTCTGTCTGTCATTAATGCTTATGCTGTTTGGCATACAGGTGGCTGTTTGGTGGCTTCACCAGGTTGACACCTCATTTTCAGATGTGCCTGGTTTTGCTCCGGATCATCAGTTCATATTTCAGGAGTGTGACATTTAACAATCTTGCCTTCAACTGGCTAAACTTTTAAGATCGGAAATTCTCTGCCAAGCTATCCCCACACTCTAATTCTTTCTGTTTCCTTAAGACATTCCTTCCTACATCTTCGTTCAGGGATTTTTTTTGTCTGATCTAATATCACCTTATGTGGATTGGTTCAATTATTTTTTTGTTCTGCCTCTGTGAAACACTTTCAAACAGTTTGCAACATTAAGGATGCTACTGAAAATTTATACTGTTGATCTTCCTAAGGGTCTATTCTGCAATATTATTTCTCTTAATGTAAAGCATATGAGAGGCCACCACAGACTGTTTCTGCTGTTCTGCTTCAGTTCATTCAATAATTGGCTAATCATCTTCAACTTTATTGCCAAAAATGCAACTTTCCAAGTTATAATTTTTCATGGGCAGGTCGTGGTAACATTACCACTTCAAGGCTAACTTCCAATCAAAAAAAGGATTGAGTTTTGATCTTTTAATTGAGTAAATTAAAATAAAAATAGATATGCAAAACTTTAGAAAGTTAAATTTGATTATTTATTTGCTTGAAGAACATCAGAAAATGATAAAGACTGAATCAGTTACCTTCAATCCCTGTCACATACCCCATTCTTTGTCACTCATTTCTGTCCCTCACCATTAATGTCTCAGGTTGAATTACACAGTTTATAAACTCAGCAGTGTCTGAGAATATGAGCTATGCTCCGAACTACATATAACTTCACTGCAGTAAGACTTCCAGACTCCATCCTGCTATTTGTTACTGAAACCTTCATTCAGGCTTTTGATATGTCCCGTAGTTCCCAATTGGCTAAACTACATCAAAAACTATACCTGAGACCTTAGATTCAAACTCATCATCATCTGATCATGAGCAGAACATTTTTTCCTTATTACTACTTCACTAATTCATCCTGAAACCACGAGACTGATCACTTGTAAATTTCAAGTTTTTCATTCACTCGTAGGCTGTGGACATTGCGAGCTGGGCCAATATTTATTGCCTATCTTTATTTACCCTTGAGATGGCAGTGATGAGTTGCCATCTTGAATCATTGTAGGTCCACGTTCTGTAGGTAGACCCAGGGAGGGATTTCCAGGATTTTGACCTAGCACCAGTGAGGGAATGGTGATATATTTCCAAGTCAGGATGGTGAGTCACTTGGGTGGGAACTTGCAGGTGTTATGTACCTTATGTATCTGCTCCCTCTGCCCTTCCAGACTGTAGTGATCGTGGGCTTGGAAGATACTTTGTCCGAGGATCTTTGGCAAATTTCTTCAGTACATCTTATAGCATCTTAAAGACTACTGCTACTGAATGTTGGCTGTGGAGGGAATGAATGCTTGTGGATGTGGTGCCAATAAGTCTGTCCTGGTCCATCAATGTTGATGCTACAGTCAAGAAAGCACACTACACCTCTATTTCCTTGGAAGGTTAAGGAAATTTAGTGTATCCACATTGACTCTTACCACTTTTTATGGATGCACCATAGAAAGCATCCTATATGGATGCACTACAGCTTGGTATGGCAACTGGTCTGCTGAAGACAGCAAGAAATTACAGAGAGTGGTGAATGAAGCCCAGTCTATTCCTACCATTGATTTTGTTTACACTTCCTACTGCCTCAGAAAAGCAGACAAATTAATCAGTGACTCCTCTGACCCTGCTTATACTCTCCTCCACTCTCTTCCATCAGGGAGAAGGTACAAAAGTTTGAAATCATGCACCAACAGATTTAAAAGCAACTTCTTTCCGGCTATTATCAGACTTTTGAATAAACCTCTCCTATATTAAAGTTGACCTTTCTCTGCACTTTCTCTCTAGCTGTAACACTATTTTCTTGTTCTGTTCTTTACCCTGTTGTATTTATATAAAGTAAAATTTGTCTGGTTAGCATGCAAAACAATACTTTTCACTGTATCTCAGTACATGTGACAATAGTAAATCAAATCAAGTGAACTGCCTTGTCCTGGATGGTGTCAAGCTTCTTGAGTGTTGTTGGAGTTGCACCCATCGAGGCAATTACTTCAAACCTGAGTCCTTTACTTGTAATTCATTTTTCTTTCTTTCTTGACCCTTCTTTACTGTGCTAGCAGCACAAAGAAATAAATGTATGATTAATGTGGTGGAAGCTTTTCGTTGTGAAACCAACCATCAACTGACTATGTAGCAGAGGCTGTAAAATAACCTCCTGGACAAACAAAGAGGCTCATCATCTCATCATTATCACCACAATGTTGTTAGCCAACTTTACTGTCCTTATTGTGTGCAACTTTTTTTTGTTGAAATTAACTTGTTCAGAACCCTTTCACACCTCATGTTTAGCAGACATTGATAGTTATAGGAGAATTATTATGGAAGAAATTATGTTGTATTTTGAATTCAACTTTTATTGAATATTTATGTTAGTTTCCACTGCTGTACTCTGTGGGATATGGTTGAACCTTTAGACTCAGCTGACCCATTCTTCTTCAAATGTGAAGTCCATTGTCCAAGATCACTCTCAGCAAGGGTAAACACATTCCAGGTGGGAATCCACCATAGGACATATGCCACAAATGCCAGTGGCATGATCGCTACATCGCAATCTTTATTGAGAAATTGAGTTTTCGCTTCTCAGCTAATTCAATCATTTAACACATTATGTTTCCTGCTTTTGCAAGTTCCATTAAACTCCTCAATACTTCATCCTCCTGTAATTTTAACTTAAGATTTGGTCACAGTTCTTATGATGACAATTCATTGTGCACCTGGGACAACTGCTTTGTGGCAATAGTCTAATCCATTCATCGACTCACATTTGGAGTCATAAACTTCTACTGTTCCAATAGCAATGAACTGAATGAGTTAATATACTTAAACCAACTATGTCATAATCCCATGCTTCATTTCATTTATATAGTCAGCAGGTTTTTTTTTGCATTGAAGAAATGGGGAAGTTAATTAAGTAACATTTCTATTCTATGAAAAAAATCATTTAACTCATAAGCAATTTCATAAAAAAATGCTATTTTACTTCAATAAGAATGGCTGAAGTAGCCGCTTGAAACTTGGCTTTCTGCCAGAACATGAATTAATTTGAACTTTTAAGAGCTCTTAGTTTGTCAGATAAATCAATGGAACAAAGAGTACATCAAAATGCAGGAAGATTCTTTGGAACAATGTACTCAACCAATCATCCTCTGAATGGGATTAAATATCTTTTATTCATCTACATTACAGAATGCAAAATAGTACTCCTAAGTACAAAACAATAGTTGCTACAGCTTTTAGTGTCTGGCTCATACAGAGTATATAAAAGTTCTATCAATAATGGGAAAAATAATTGCAAGAAACCAGTGAACTCAGTTCAAAGAGTTTTTAATTGAAGGAACTTTTTTATCATAGCTATCAATAGTTATTTAAATATCTTTAGAAACAAAAATAAAAACTTACAAATTGATCACTTTCTGAAACTATTTGTCAAAGCTACGACGTATTAATGGGTTAATGTACAACAATCTTCATTGATACCCTTTTGAGAAAGTTAGGCAAATCTGGTAACAATGAAGAAGGTCCAACAGTATAAAAACACCATCCCCTTACCTGTTTAAAAAGTTGAGATACCAGGGAAGATGGCAGCGGAGTAGTGGGGCTGTGTTTGGGCTCTTACTCAGGCCTCATCCATTCCCACCTGCTTTCTTTTGTTTCTTTCCTCTTTTGCTTTTGCTCTTTATCTTTTTGTGGGGGGTTGCTTGGCAGTAACTGCCCAGCAGTGAGAGCAGACTGATCGGAGGCGATGGCAGCAGCCACAAGGACATGCTCCAGCATTCAGGACCAGCAGCATGGCAGCAAAGCTCCTCCATCAATGGGGGCCAATGGTGTCAGCGGCAGCAGACTCTTCATAAAGGCTATATCTGCAGCCAAAGCCAGACTCAGCGGAGATATTAGGCCCAGAGTGGGGACCCCTGGTGCTGGCGTGACAGCAGCAGCACCGTGGCATACCCAGAACAGTAACTTCTGGCACCAGAGGCAGCAGTGGCACCACAGACTACTGTTTGTGATCACACTAGACCCAGCGCAAGGCCTTCTATTGTTGGCGAGTCAGTTGCAGCAATGGAGTTGGAGACTCCTGGTTGCGGGTTGAGTGGGACGTTCAGTCATGTTAGTGAGGTGGCCCCAGCAGCAAAGGGATGGCACTGAAAGAAAGGAGACTCCTACATTGGTGGGCCCAGTGCAGGTAAGGACAAGACAGTGGATACCTGTTTTTCAATTACTGGAGGTCAGGTGATGATGCGGACTGGCTAGGAAAGATTGAACTTCTAATTTCTTTATTATTATATAATTTATTCCTATGATCTGTAATACTGGACTTTTTATTTCTTTTCTAATGTATTTTCCTAAGAATTTGTTCTTAACAATCTGTGCCTAAGATAGCGCCATAATGTGGCAACTTGTAAACTTTTCGTGGTACTCGTTTGAGTACATGTGAGAATAAAGCTAATTCTAATTCAGTCCTGAAGAAATTATGATATTTCAGAATTTGTACTGAAGCATGATGTTCAAAATTCCTAACATTTTGCGTGAAACGTCGATTCTTCTGCTCCTCGGTTGCTGTCTGACCTGCTGTGCTTTTCCAGCACCACACTCTCAACTCTGATCTCCAGCATCTGCAGTCCTCACTTTCTCCAAAATCCCTAATATGTCTGTTGTGGCAGCTAAGGTGAGTAAAGAAAGAGTTTCTTCAGTGCAGATGAAGGAAATAAAACCTGTAATAGCGTGGTGTCAACACATTTCTTCACTTCATGTCAGCTCTTCATTATGATAGATGATGGATCCATGGAGGCCTTATGACATACTTGGAAATGCTAATACTCTTCCTGTAAGTAATTCATATGATCACGGCCATTGAAACATTCCTTACTCGAGCATGTGAATCAATATGCCAGTACTCATTGTTTTTGACATCTTTAAGTGAGTGTAACAATGTGTGATATCATTACTTAAACTCATACGGTATTATGGTTACCTGTCTGCAAAGTTTGATTTTGCTTCTAAGGGATGGATGAAATCAAAACCAAGCTTGTTCAATTCAAACCTGTCAAAGTAATGTTATAGGAAAGAAGTGACACTTATCTTTCCAACATTAATGAAATTTTATAATCCGCATTACAGATGATGATTTTTATGGCGATTCAAGGCACTGTAGAAATAAAACTACATGAGGTGTAAATCTGTATGGATGTTTTCTTAACCACAACAGGTAGAATCATATTGGGGATTGCACAGTGTGGTCTATGCTGAATTTTGTGATAGAATCTTACAGGAAGTCCAATGAGGCCTATACCGCTGTCAGGAGCAAATTGCTACATCTTTTATGCATTTGTAAAGTCATGAGGTAAGTTTGTCAGTTGGCGATCTGGAGGATTTTAGCCGAACACTTTATCAACAATACAAATCACCTCATTAATATGGAACTTCCTGACATACCAAACACACTGAACAAGGTAGACACTGAGAATTCTCAATACGGAAGTCAGAGCAGATACCTGGTGACTTCAGCTTATTGTCGGCTGTGAGGAGACCCCATGTTACTCAGCACTAATCAGCACCTCAGGGCACAATCCATCTGTGCCAGCTGCATGGAGTCCTCATCCACAGACATTGGCATCCAACACATACCAATTCCTCATGACTATCATGGCACCTCTCTGATCCAGTCACAGGATGCTCAGGAATTACAGGCTAATGCATTTAAGAGCACGCAAGCAACTAGTACAGACAGGCTGCTGCAAGGACACTGTGCACAGGGACGGGAACTCGACTCTTGAATGGGACAAGGTTGCAGCTCAAGACTGGTAGCTTATTCTCTTAAGAGTCACTCACTTTGTGCCTACCTGCATGTTGATAGCATCCATGCTTTTACTTGGATGCTAGCATGATGGTGATTAGGCTAGAGCCAAAGGGTATGAGTACTGGCATAGTGATTCACAAACTCTTTTACACACGCACACAAGACTGCTTTTCATGTTTATCAGTAGGAAGTTGTTAATGGCAGGGGCGGAGGTACATCCTGTTTTATGGCACACTAAGATACCAATCTAACTGCTACAGTACAGACAGCTGCTTATGTTGCATACACCTGAAACAAACAGTCATTTCAGAAAGTGGGCAAGGTTAGTCAGTCAAGTCAAGACCAGAGTATGCACTCTCTCTCTCTAGAACGCGGTACTGTCAGTTACTGGCACTGTCCAGCCGCAGCCCAGAGGCATCGCCATGGTCAGTCATCTGGTCAGGCTGGTCATAGAAGGGAACATGTTGAATACAATCTAGAAAGGGGCAACAGTCAGTTCTGTAGGGCCAGCACAAGCAGTAAGGGGACCTGCATATCGTAAGCAGAGAACTGCAAACATAGAAGTCAGGGTCTGGTCAGCCATGATTAAGAGCTGTTTATCAAAGTTGGTTAGATGTGTTGGCTAATTATGTCATGAGGGTACATACATTGATCATTGAGGGAGATTCAAAAATGTCCTGTAGGGGCTTCAGGGGATTACTGCTAAAAGGAGTGGGGAGTCAAGGGGTGGATTGAAGAACAGGCATGTGTAATGGTACAGACAATGAAAGTGACCGGGAAAGAGCTCAAAGTTTATGGGTTGGGGTTGGGTGGGTGGGGTCCCCTAAGCAGATTAGCATTGGAGGGTGTGGGAGGCTAAGGAAGAGGGGCTATTGATACTGACCATCAACATGGCTTCCACAGATGATCAGAGTGAGCACCATTAAAGCTGAATGTCAGCTTCCGGGAACAGAGGGCTGCTGAAGGCAAACCTCAATGTGATGGGTTTCCACATTGGTGGTGGAGGAGATGATGGAAGGAGAGGGGCAGGAGTTATGGGTGGGAATAGGCTGTTGTAGTACAAGGTAAAATTGGATATGGAGGCTCTGGGAAGTGTTGGAGAGTTGTTGTACCTTCTGACCAGGCAGAGTTTTTTGTTGATAGTGTCTACCATTCCTTGTCATCACTTACCATTCTCACGATGCTAATTAGAAAATGGCAGGATGATATCAAAGGTGGGTGGAGTCAGTGTCACTTTGATGCATTAAAGTATCATCCATGTCTTTTATTTGCTAGGAATTTGAAGGGTCAATTCATGAAGCATGCATTTGCAAAATTCTTTTACCTTTAAGTTGCAATAATTTATTCTCCTGTTTGCATTATATGCTGTATAAATGTGCTTCGGGTTCAAATGATTTTCAAAGGCAATTTCCATGATGACGTAGCAGCAATGACTTAAAAGGAGGCAAAAGTTGACCAAAAATATCTTGTCACTTGTGAAACTTTTAAGAGTACTGTGGGAAGGGGGGAACATTACATCACCATGTGATGTGACAGCGTCAGATGGCAATCACCACAAATGAGTGATATGTGTAGCTGATGTGGCATGGTGGCTCAGCAGTTAGCACTGCTGCCTCACAGTGCTAGGGATCTGGGCTTGATTCCACCCTTAGTCAACTGTCTGCATGGGGTTTGCACATTCCCTGGGTTTCCTCTAGGTGCTCAGATTTCCTCCCACAGTTCAAAGATGTGCAGGTTAGGTGAATTGACCATGGTATATGTGGGATCTGGGTGGGATGGCTTTCAAAGCGTTGGCACAGATGTGTTGTGCCAAGTAGTTTCTTTATGCACCAGAGGGATTCTATGGCACTAGTTAGTGCTGAGAACCATGGATGCTCTTTGCAGTCAGTGGCAAGCAAAATACAACAAAAACTTGTATAGTTGATGTGGATCTTCAATGGGAAAGATCTCAGAATGAATCAGACACTCCCCTTTGGATGTAATGTGTTTGACACTCAGCTGGTTTAGGACCTGGACAAGTTGCCATGACCAAGGATGTGATGGAGTAACAAGCGGGTGCTGAAAGTATGGTTCCACTCCCTAAAATGGGTTGGGGCTCCTTCCAATACAGTCAAGATTAGAAGGGTGCTGGAAAAGCACAACAGGTCAGGCAGCATCCAAGGAGCAGGAAAATCAATGATTCGAGCAAAAGCCCTTCATCAGGAAACTGATGCCTGAAATGTTGATTTTCCTGCCCCTCAGATGCTGCCTGATCTACTGTGTGTTTCCAGCACCACTCGAATCTTGACTCTAATCTCCAGCATCTGCAGTCCTCACTTTCGCCTCCTTCTGCACATAGTGTGTTACAACATCCTGGTGAGCTGTGTCAGATAACAGGAGCTGGCAGCAAGGCAATTTGCTGGATGGTTAGGAATTGGCAAAACACGAGCAGTTTTGTGAGCAGGAGGCTGAGGAAACCAGGAACGAGGAAGCCCTTTTTCTGCATGATAAAACTTTGTTGCACTGGCCGCTAAAAGCTAGATAAGGTCTGATTGATGCTTAATTCCAGTAGATGAGAGCTGGCTGTGCCAAGCCAACATGGGCTGCAGCATAGTCATTGTTTATCGTGCCTGCATTTAGTTTGCATTATGGGGGAGAATTGCATCACTGTTCATTTTATGTGTGTTTGCACTCTCTGGCTATTAATAAAAACTCATATATGTAATTTTCTTTTTGTTTTCCTGATGCGATGTTTCCCAACTGACAAGATGTGGATGTCCACTAGATGGTGGAGATAGATTAGTGGTGACCAAGAGAAGGTGATTGAAAATAATGTAACTTAGGACTGGAAACTATGTGGACTGGTTTTTAAAGAGCTAAGAGAAAGTGAGGACTGCAGATGCTGGAAAGCACAGCTGATCAGGCAGCATCCAAGGAGTAGGTGAGTCGATGTTTCAAACATAAGCTCTTCATCAGGAACATTCCAGATGAAGAGCTTATGCTCAAAAAGTCAACTCTCCTGCTTCTCGGATGCTGCGTGACCAACTGTGCTTTTCCAGCACCACACATTTTGACTGGTGTTTAAAGGGTGTTAGAAACAAGTAGGGTGTGAAAATGGTGTGATGTGCAAAAAGGTGAGTCAGCCATGTGTCATGAGAAGCAAGACTTTGCCGCTGTTATACCATTGCATTGCCAGTAAAGGGCAACACTGAATTGCCAACACTTGTACTGGTTTACTGTGGCCTTTGAAAGATGATACTGATATAAGAACTGGTGGTCTTTTGGCTGATGCCTGAGTGGCATGTTGTTCTGGGAATGGAACATGGTAAAAGAGGGATAGAATTAGGTGAGCGGGACACTATAAGAGTAGGTATTTATTATGGTAAGTTTGGTAAAATGTGGCAAGAGATCTCACTCGGGCTCATGTCAAAAAATCCCCAAAAACCTTAACACAACTGAAACTTAGCCAAAAAGACTTCAGATTCAGACCTTGGGTTTTCCATGTTATTTCTTTCTTCCCTAAGCTGGCATTTCAAGGTTAAAGGTGACAGGAGGTCTTTTGTGATTTGTCAGAGTGACCGTTCTTCATTTCTAAATCCTGACAGTAGGCTACCTGACAATGGGCATCATCATATAGTTTTTCAATTACTTCTCATTGTGCATATTATTTAGAAATTAGATGCAGTAATTTTAGCTGACTTGCATTTTCCTAGTCTGAGAGTGCAGAACTGAATTCAGCATTTTCAGTCCAATCCCAGGTGATATATTCCAATCTAATGTAAAATGCAAGTCTCCACTTTTATGTAACTGAAAATCCAAACTGTATCAGTCTATGCGTTCTAAACTATAAAGCTTTGTAGCAAGTGCCAAGTAAAGTTGTTTCACGGAAGATCAATTCTCTCCACATACCTACAATTAAACACGTCTGAGAATAATGTATTGCTTGAGTCTGACTGCTTTTCCAAATTTCCTAAATATTTCTGTATTTTGTATTATTAATACTGACATTCCTTGAATTCATCCTGCAGCTTCCCCCATTTCCAATCCTCTTAGTACCGTAAGTGCAATACAGCCAATTATATACAGTATTAGCAACTCCTAATTATATTTCACCAGTAACTAATCCCCTTCAAGCTGTCTCCAGCAAAATTCACAACTATTAAATATTTTACAACTATTTCAGGCAGTGGATAGGCTAACAATTGGCGTTCCCCTGGACCAGGACCCAAGGGTGGAAAACCTGACGACTAACCATTGAGTGGCCAATCAGAGGCCAGCAGATGTTTTGATTAGCAATGCCATTTGAAACCGAATGGCAGATAGGGAACCACTGACAGCCAAGGCCTCGGATGTAAGATACAGGACTATGACAGCAAGAGGTGGCTCACAAGTTGGAAATTGTCGGGGCGGAGGTATAAGTGAATGCAGAAAGGGCAGCAGACTGACGCTTAGTGGGTTCAAACTCCCTCCCTGCTTTCCAGTGCTGGGTCCCTGAGTCAGGCACTGAATGCCTTTTAAGAAGGAGCAGTCATCACCCCCAAGCATAATAAAGTTTGCTTGTGGGAAACGCTGCACCATGAATCTTCTATCACAACTAGTTTAATACTTATAGTAGTGGGATGAGATCCTTTTGAACCATAGAATCCCTACAGTACATAAAGAGACCATTTGACCTCTCAGGTTTGCACCAACCATCCAAAAAACATTCCAATTAAACCCTGCCCCTATCTTATCCTTATAACCACACATTTACCAAGGCTAATCCACCTAGCAACATCCCTAGGTACTACTAACAGTTTAGCATGGCCAAGGCACATTAATTGGCCACTTAAAAGACTTAAATTGCAGCATGGCAGGGAGATCATCCAGAGGCCTTTCTGCCATAGATCTCATCAAATTGAAGGTGGGATCATGGCACCTGCACCTGCCACCGTGACATCTGATTATGGGCAGAATGGTGGATCAGTGGTTAGCACTACTGCTTCACAGTGCCAGGGACCCAGGCTCTGTTCCACCCTCTGTGGGAGTTTGCACATTCTCCCTGTGTCTGCGTGGGTTTCCTCCGGGTGCTCTGGTTTCCTCCCACAGTCCAAAGATATGCAGGTCAGGTGAATTGGCCATGCTAAATTGCCCATAATGTTCAGGGATGTGTAGGTCTGGTGCATTAATCAGGGGTAAAGATAGTATAGGGGGAATGGCTCTGGGTGGGTTACTCTTTGAAGGGTCGTTGTGGACTTGTTGGGCTGAATGGCCTGTTTCTACACTGTAGACAATCTATGATTAAATACTAATTTCAGGTGACAAGGAAGGGAGAAAAACACAGACAGACGTATGTTTTCAGTAGTGAGAGATGCTTGTTTGGTGGATTTATTTGAGGCAAGTAAACAGTATTGATGCAAGGGCTTCCATTAAATGCCTGTGCACTGGTTCAATTTCATTGTAAAATAAAGGGGTATTGTTTGATCATGATAATCTATTCAAACAAAACAGGTCAGCATGGAGAAGGATTTTAAAAACTGAAAGAAAAGCAGTGAATACATTAAAAACAGAATAAATGGGGAACAATGAGCTCAAGAGTTTTTAAAAAAATCATTTTGTGTAAAATATCACATTTTTATTAACATTTTAATTGCAACATGAAACTGATTTCAAATGTAAATTATTGATACCATTCTAAATTGGTAGATAATTCTTCTGACCTTCTATAAATGTCAAACACAAACCAGAATCAACCTTTAGTTCATAAAAGGAGAAAGCATTTTCAGCAGAAAAGACCCTGGCCTATACTTCACATGCAGCTCAAACAGGTATAAGAGTGTTTTTCGGTCTGGTATGGGAGTGGGGGATGCAATGTGGGTGCTACAGTTGTCTGCTTGCATTGTGAATGGCATTTACTGACCACACAACAGCTTCGTGAATGAGAATATGTCCCTTTATCAAGTGTGTGCAATCCGTAGATATTTTGCATGATAGTAAATCTTAGTTTTAAATGCTTTGTGGGAATCTTCATTGGAAAATTACACATCTCGGTCTGAGTGTCATGAGTGTATTGACATTCAGTTCAAGTCCGAGGCCATCTAGAAAGTTGTGCTGCTCAGCCTTAGGGACACTGTTGCCGTTGAAGTGGCTCAACCATGCTATGGACTTCCATCTGAACTGACCCCAAGATTTCACATTGGCCTGTTTCCTGGAGGTTCCTGACACCCCAGGAACCAGCACTCCACAATTTGAGCCAACTTGTGGAAATATCCTTTAAGTGTCGCTCCAATCTAAATGGAGGGATTTTCTATATGTGTTGGTACAGAGCCCCTCTTCCCTTGTTAACTATCTCGACAAGACATGGCATTCCATCTTGCTGGCTAGAAGTGTTGGGGTCCCTGGTGCAGGGCTCCCTACGCAGGAACCCACCCTTTTAAAACCAGGGACTTGTCACAAATTGTGTTGCACACAGCAGTCCCATTTGACAGGAGACTAAGATGGCTCCCAGTGAACTTGCATTTTCTGCGGTCCACATCAACATTTTTAATTGATCTCTCAAACTGCTTTATGCCACACCTATGGAGCAGATGGGACTGAACCTGGACCTTCTGATTCTGAGGTAGGGGACACCACAATGTCCCAAAGAAACCTCTGTCTGAGTGACGCACTTACATGGGTTGAACAAAATTGCAGCTCCCCTGTTATTATTTAGAGGGGCTACTACTCGATTTTTGCTTTCATTTCAAGCCCACGCTCCTGATCTTTCAATCCTCACAGTGAAGAGGGAAGCAGGCAAGTCAGAGGACCTTGTTGTCAGTCTACTCCTGGGTCTAACCAAGATAACCATTCATAGGTCCAGGGTGTGGGCCATGAAACAGTAGTTAGACCTTCCCTGCTTGCTGCACTTCTGTGACCATGTCCATGTCTGGGTGTCTCTGGAAAGGGAATGTTACATATGCTTTTGGCCACTGGGCACCTGAGGAGCTGAAGTACATTTACTCGGAGTGAGAAGGAGACTGTTTGATGGGGGATGAAGTTTGATGGTTTTCTGAAAGAGTTCTGGATCTGGATTGGGGCCATGAATAGAGTTGACTGTTTTCCCCACCTATATGGATCATTTACTGAAATCACTATCGAGATCTACACAAAATCTCTCACAGGTGAGGTACTTGTAGATCACCAGGATTTGAGGAATGAAAAACTCCAGTGCAGTAGCAAAGCCTAGGGAAATAAATGGAGAACTTTGCATTGTGAGATATAAAGAGCAACACCTTATGAAGCATATAAATTTATACAGTGTTTGCCTTGACCACAGGATGTCATGACATGTTTTCCAGTAAAAATGTACTTTATAATTATCATCACTTTTTAAGTATAGGAACCATGCAAGCATTTTACACAGAGGAAGTTCCCACAAACTGCAGTGAAATAATGAGCAAATAAGCTGTTTTCTTCAGTGACTCGGGTTCAGTAATAACTGGCGCACTTGGGAGAAGGCCCCTCCTTTTCTATGTAATATTGGTCAGTCCATTTTATGTCCACCTGAGAAGGGAAGCATCTCATCAAAATGAGGACATCTTTAACACTGCAATGCCTCTCAGTTCTGCATGGAATTTTCAGCCCACAGATCAAAAAAAATCTACATAACACTTTTCTTTTGCCTTTAATATGTTACTCTTGATTATATTAAGATTACATACAGGAATACAGAAACAGGAGCTATGCCAATTATACTGATCAAACATTCTCTGTTTTGCATTTGCTATCCTCTTGTGTATATAACCTTTAAATGTTCACAATACTTCAGTTTCATAATGTCCGTTTCAATTTGATTCTTGGAAATTGATAATGACTAAAGGGGACATTATCTTAGACATTAGAAAGACATATTTAAATGCAGAAATTTACCAGAATGATAATTGGCTATATGCATATTAATGACAATAATTATGTCGCTCACATAAAATGTCAATTTTTAACATTTATGCCATTCTCCACAAAACATGTTTTTCTGTTTCCCTTTACCATTATGTGGATTACCATTGCTTTTCTTAAATGAAGCACATCAAGGATAAAAATGCCATACCCATATTTTTGCAGTCATTTCTGTTGTTGTTCAGAGTCCACTGTAATGCAATGAATTTGATTACATAAAAATTCATGAAAAGTCCTCAAAGCCTGTTTACTATCTATAGGGCGCAAATCATAAGCATTGTGAAATAATCCTCACTTGTCTGGATAATAGCAGCTCCAAAAGCATTCAAGAACACATCCCAAATCTGTGACTACTAGCATCTAGAAGGACAGACAACAGACATATGGGAATGTCATCAACTGCAAGTTCTTGTCCAAGCCACTCACCATCTTGACTTGGAAACATATTGCTGTTCCTTCAGTGTGCCTGGGTGAAAACCATGGAACTCACTCCCTAATAGAAATGCAGGGGTACTTACACCACACAGACAGCAATGGTTCAGAAAGATAGCTCACTACCTTCTCAAGGCCAAATAGGGATGGTCCATAAATGCTGGCTCAGGCAATAATTCCACCCCTCCCCCATGAATGAATATTTAAAAACACAGGCTGCCATTTTATTTCATACACCTTATTTGTGTCTAAAGGGAAGATTTAATGCCAACATTTTTCAAACTATAAATTTCATATAATCATGTCATACTTTAAAAATTCATAATCGGGACCTGTTCCTTTCTTTGAGAGATTATTGCAAGAAATTATTGCAATTATTTTGCTCCAATTAAAATAACCAAACTTTTTGATAATTTCTCAGAACGCTTATTACAAATGTGAAGTTCATTAAGATTATTATACTTTTAGGGTCTCTCTCTCTCTTTCTCTCTCTTTCTCCCTTTGTCTTATGATAAAATAAAGGAATGATAAAGATTATGTTACCTGTTTTGAATTAAGTCTGACAGCAAGCTTGGATGGGTCGTTGTTAAAGGATAGACAAATGTTTTGTTTTAGAAAGAGGTAGATGCACACTGTTCACATCTATAGATATTGGGAAGAATCTGTCATGACTGTTGGGAGACTTTTAATCTGCAAATTTGACAGGGGTATTAGGAATGTTGTGCTTTCTAAATTGTTATACTTTAAACTGCCTTTTTAATTTAAGATGGAATACATTTGAGATTGTTATTTATCATTTGTATATAGATATACAGCATTGTGATTAATATTACTATGGATATGGGCCTTGAACTGACTCATTATTATAATTGTGAAATGGGGTTGCAAGGCTTTCATCTGAGATATCCCTGAAACTCACAGCAGTAAGTAAGTCTGCAGTAATTTGAGCAATACAGCTAGGAAAGGAAAAGGAAACGAGACCTTGGGGTTGGACAATAACTTTGAACAAGTAGAAATTTGGTACTTTTAAAAATAAATGGGGGCAAGTTTTCCATGGTTTAGAATAAAAGTTCCCGATTGAATAGTGTTCAGTTAATGGTATTTTTATTTTGCTCATTACAGTAAAAGTCTTACAAACTTAAAAAATTGTCACATGATCATTCTGAACGTGAAAAATCTATTATAGAGTCATAAAGATGTATGGCATAGAAATGGACGCTTCGGTCCAACTCATCCATGCCAACCAGATGTCCTAAATTAATCTAGTCCCATTTGCCAGCATTGAAATATATCCCACTAAACCCATCCTATTCATATACCCATGAGACACCTCTTAAATGTTGCAATTGTACCATCCTCCACCATTTCCTCAGGCAGCTCATTCCACACACGCACCATCCTCTAATTGAAAAAGTAGCCCCTTAGGTACCTTTTAAATCTTTTCCCTCTCACCTTAAACCTATGCCCTTTAGTTTTGGACTCCCCCACCCCAAGGAAAAGAACTTGGTTATTTACCCTAACCATGCCCCTCATGATTTTATAAACCTTTATAAGATTATCTTTCAGCCTCCGACACTCCAGGGAAAGTAGCTCCAGCCTGTTTAGCTTCTTCCTATAGATCAAACCCTCCAAAGCTGACAACATTTTTATGAATCTTTTCTGAACCCTTTCAAGTTTCACAACGTCTTTCTTAGAAAGGGGAGATCAGAATTGCACACAGTATTCCAAAAGTGGCCTAATCAATGTCCTGCACAGCTTCAACTTGACCTCTCTCGCAACTCCTATACTCAATGCACTAACTAATAAGGGAGAGCATTCCAAGTGCCTTCTTCACTATCCTGTCTACCTGGGGCTCGACTTTCAAGAAACTATGAACCTGGACTCTAATGTCTCTTTGTTCAACAACACTCCCAAGGACCTTACCATTAAGTGTATAAGTCCTGTCCTGATTTGCCTTTTCAAAATGTAGCACTTCACATTTACGTATATTAAACTCAATCTGCCATTCGTTAGCCCATTGGCCCACCTGATCAAGATCCTTCCTTTCTATCCACTACACCTCAAATTTCATTGTCATTTGCAAACTCACTAACCATACCTCTTATGTTCATATCCAAATCATTTATATAAATAATGAAAAGCTATGGACCCAGCACCGATCTTTGTGGCACACCAATGGTCACAGGCCTTCAGTCTGAAAAGCAACCATCCACCAGCATCCTCTGTCTTCTACCTTTGAGCTAGTTCTGTATTCAAATGGCTAGTTCTCCCTGTATTCCATGAGATCTAACAGTGATAACCAGTCTACCATGAAAAACCTTGTCAAACACCTTACTGAAGTTCACATAGATCATGTCCACTGTTCTGTTCTCATCAATCCTCTTCTTTACTTCTTCATAAGACTCAGTCAAGTTAGTGAGACATTATTTCCAACATTGACTATCCCTAATCAGTCCTTGCCTTTCCAAATACATACAAATCCTGTCCCTCAGGATTCCTTCCAACAACTTGCCCATTACTATTGTCAGGCTCACTGGTTTATAGTTTTGTTGAACTTAGTTGCTAGCTGTTTGTGATTGATGCAGGAGAATTCCCAATCCCTCTGTTCGATAGACTTTCTCAATTTAACTCATATTATCTCCTCTACTTTAAGCTCATATCTTGTATTTTCCCACATTACAATTTTACCCAGTTAACCTGTCAATTTCCATTTGCAGATTTTTTGTGTCATCCTCATTAAGTGTCTTCCTACCTATTCTTGGAATACCCACAAACATGTTTATCATACATCATTTTTGTCACAGACGTGAGTCACCACAACTCCCTGACTAATCTATCTCTAATACCTGAACCAATTGCATTTGATCTGCTGGATTGATCATGACCTAATCCCTGAGTTTTTAAGATTATATACTTAATGATAAGGTCCTGTGGAGTGCTGCTAAACAAAAGGATCTTGAAGTGCAGGTTCACAATTCCTTGGAAGTAGAGTCTCAGGTAGATTGGATAGTGAAGAAGGCGTTTAGTACACTTGCCTTTATCATTCCATGCATTGAGTATAGGAGTTGGGGGGTCATATTTTGGCTGTATATGAAAATTGTTTAGGCCAGTTTTGGAATACTGCGTGCAATTCTGGTCTCCTTGCTATAGGAAGGATATTCTTAAACTTGAAAGGATTGAGAAAAGATTGGCAAATTTGTTGCCAAGATTGGAGGGTTTGAGCCATAGGGAGAAACTCAATAGGCTGGGGCTATTTTCTCTGGAGCCTTGGAGGCTGAGGGGTGACCTTATAGAGATTTATAAAATCATGAGGGGCATGGATAGGGTAAATAATCAAGGTCTTTTCTCTGGGGCTAGAGGAGTCCAAAACTAGAGGGCATAGGTTTAAGGTGAAAAGGGAAATATTTAAAAGGGACCTAAGCGGCAACTCTTTCATGCAAAGGATGGTTTGTGTATGGAATGAGCTGCCAGAGGAAGTGCTGGAGGCTAGTATGATTGCAACATTTAAAAGGCATCTGGATGGGATATGAATAGGAAGGGTTTAGAGGGATATGGGCCGGCAAATGGGACTTGATTAATTTAGGATATCTGATTGACATGGTTGAGTTGGACCGAAGGGTCTGTTTTCATGATGTACATCTCTATGACTTTATGTAAGACAAGTACCTGATGACCTTGTCCAAACTCAGGACTGGAACAAAGCACTTGATTGACTGTGATGGTATCCCCTCTTTGATTAAGGTCTTTCTTCAACTCATTTAAAGGTTGTTTCTTTTCACTATTTGGAGTTGCTGGCACATGCTGTAGGTCTGACATTGATGGAGTGAAGTGCCCACCCGATTTGTGTGATGTTGTAATGTTCAGATCTCCAATCCATCACAAGCTGCCTACCCCTCCCTGTGTTATAAAGTAAGCTGAACCGCAAAGGTTGACACCCTGTAACTGAATGCTGAAGAGTTTGTGTGCTAAGAAAGCAATGTGACCTGCAATGATGCAGTGAGCCTTTAAGCTGGTGCTAAATTCAGTGCGTACAATAAAAGCAACGAGAAGCTTAGGAGTGGCTGTCTCCAACTGAGCATTAAAGCCAATAAGGGTTGAGGAAGCAAGCTTAGAGCCAAAAGATGTTTGTATCCAAGTCAGTACAAAGACATTCTGTGTAGGTGTAAGAGATATGTCTGTCCCTTCGCACAAAGCAACATGGCAGAACCATACATCTTATAGATGCTCATCAGCTTCAAAGTATTGGAGGACTGAAGTGGTGTCAGAGTTAGTCTAACAGCAGTCATTACATTGGGTGAAGATAATGGTTTGTGGATGTGGAGTTGTGGGGTTGCAGGTTTGAGGTGGATGTTGGCAATATAGCATGCAGGGACATTTTTCTGAAGAAACATTTGCAAGATTGCCAGGATACGCGTTTCTGTAAGCTGCATGCATTTTCCATTTTGGGAATATGTGCCATTTAGTTTCCTGGTGGAGGAGAAGACAATTAGAACTGCAAAATATATACTGTTTAGGGCTAGAATGAACTGCAAGTACATGCAAATAAGGTAGTCAACAGTCGAGGACAAGACTTTGGCATTGCCATTTAAAGCTTGATAGGAAAATCGGGAAAACATTTCTTGATGTTCCGAATCTGCTTTCTTCATTCTCACCTTATTTTATCCCCCATCATTGCTATCAATGAAGCCAAGAGAGGAACCTTCCATCAAGAGCATGGATTTTGATTTGTTTGCACATCAGATAAGATGGAGAAAGGAGTTTTCAGTAATTGCTGAACCAGTTTGGTTATGGAACAATCTAGAGCTTTAATGTTATCTTTCCCTGCTGCCAACTCACAAACTGTCAGATTCACTGAATTCAGTTTCACAGCTTGCAATGTTGATTTTCAATTCCCAACCTCTAGTAACTGCTCTAGTAATTGAACAGCCAACCATGCATACTTCTGCTTCTATCTCTCGATATGAGTGTAAATAAAGTTATGTCCTCATTGTCTGCAGACAAGCTTTGTTTAGTTTGAGGTTGAAATTTCAACTTGCAGGTTACCAGTTTCCAATCTTCTCTTGCCAATTATAGACAATCCATTTTTGAAAGATTTTACATGATGAAAACAATATTTAGGTAACTCATGCAATGACTATTAGCATCTTATATATTGTGAGTTGTTAAGTCATTAGGCTTCTAAACTTTGTAATTTTTTTCCTTCAAGTTTTATTATAGTTAGTATTTTACTAAGTAACAATTTCAATAATTTCATCTAATACAAAGGTTTTGAATCCAAAAGATAATATTGGAAGGAAAGTTCAGCCTTGGTTTATGGTGTAGAAAAATATACCAGACTGGAAATTTATCATGGTTGTGCAATGGGGAGGTTGTGGTAGTTGAAATCCGTGTGTGACAGCACTGTGTTATTTCACTCAAGGGGCACTTATTTTGTAATCGAGTTTTACTATTTCATACTCTTCATTGTGTTGGGTGAGCTGCCATCTGTAAAATCCATTCACAGAGCCCTGAAATGCAAAATTTACAGGTCCATTAAGCCTTTAATACTCATTTTTCACATACAGATTATGAAGCCAGTAAGAATATTTCGTGTATATTACACCACACAAGGACAAAGGGGGAAGAATCAACAGCTTGCCAAATTCCTTATCAGCTACAACATGAAAAGGAACATTTTTGCCTGCTTTAGTTCATGTGCTGGAAGTGCGGTTATACCAAACTGAAGTGAATGTATGTGATAGATTTATAGTTTTGGAGATTGGAACAGTAGTTCCAATTTAACTGTTATCAATTTGCACAAAAAATTTGTCACAAGAATATGTTAATATTCCTTTTTTAACTGTATTCGGCAAACTACTTGTGTGAAACCAGTTAAATAAGCTTCAAAATTCATTGTTAAATGCAAATATCAGAATAAATATCATTGCTAAACAGAAGCATACTGTTGAAGCATTTCATCCTACACTTATCGATACAGACAAAGAAAATCAAAGTTCAAAGGAAACTAAGATGCACACTGCATGCAAAAGGAATGTTGATTGCTTGTCAAGTGAACTCTAATTGTTCAAACATTTTCATATTCTGAGGATGAGAGTGAGCCTGGAGTGACCTGCATTTATGTCCATCCCCAAATACCAAGATAGCAGGTTAGAAACAGTTATATTGCTGTGGGTCTGGCATTGCATGTAGACTAGATCGGGTAATGTTGGCAGATTCCCTTCCATTAGTGAACAAGGTGAGTTTCTGTGGTCGTTGATAGTTCCAACTTTATTTATTGAATTCATATTTGACCATCTATCATGGTCAGATTCAAACCCATGCATTAATAGTCCAGTGACATTCCCATTTTGTCACCATCTCTACCCGTTTGCCATGCAGCATGCACCAGGGAATATTTTTTCCCAAGCTTTTATTTAAATTTTTAAAAAATGCAATTCCATTCTGTTTGAGGAATCCATCAAGGAATGATTGCCTCCCTTGTTTATGTTTTGTTAGAAACATTGAAAATAATGGCAGGAGCAGACCATTTAGCTCTCCAGCCTGCTCCACCATTCAGTATGATTGTGGCTGCTCATCCAATTCAGTATCCTGTTACTCCATACCATTTAGATCTCATTTAGCCCTTTAAGCTCTGTCTAATTCCTTCTGGAAACCATTTTTATTTAATTTAACTGTTTTCTATGGCTGTCAATTCCACAGGCTTACCACTCTCTTATTTGAAAAGAATTCTCCTCATCTCAGATCTAAAATGGCCTACCCCATATCCTTAAACTATAACACCTCATTTCAGACTCCTCCTGTGTTTATTCAGTTCTTCCATTTATTCTATTGATGTTTTTATTCTAGTTCTTCCGCACTCCAGTGAATATAGTTCTAACTGATCCAGCCTCTTCAGTCTCTCCCTTGTAAATTTTTGCTGCACTCCTTCCAAAGCTGGAACATATTTCCTCAGGTAAGGAGAACAAAACTGTACCCAATGCGGGTCTCACAAAGGCCTTGTGCAATAGCAATAAGAAATCCTTATTACTGTATTCAAATCCTCTTGCTAGGAAGGCTAACATACCATTTGCCTTATCATTGCCTGCTGCAACTCCATGCTTACTTTCAGTGACTGGTGTACAAAGGTGCTCAGGTCTCATTGTACGTTCCCCTTTCCAAATATATCACCAGGCAGATAATCTGTCTTCCTGCTCTTGTTACCAAAGTGGATAACCTTACATTTATGCAAATTATCCTTCAACTGCTAGCATTTGCCCACACACTTATCAAAATTACAGTAAAGCATCTCTACATCTTCTGCAAAGCTCACCCTCCCACCCAACTTTGTATCATCTGCAAACTTGGCGATATTACATTTAGTTCCCTCATCTAAATTATTATATGGATATTTGCATATATGTATAGCTGGAGTCCAAACACTGATTCTGGCAGTATCCCACTAGTCCCTGCCAGCCACTTGTAAAATGTTTATTCTTATTCTGTTTGCTGTCTGAATAAGATATAATGTCTGGAATTTTATTTCCAATTACAGACAACCAAGCCATGCATAAGAATATATTAGATTCTATACGTTTACATGACCAATAGTGCAATGCCAACTAGTAATCTTAAATTGGTTGTTAGTGCAATTCTTAGTACACTTAGAATTGTTCATCAAGGGATGTTCAATCACAGAATCATATCTATTGTTGAATACTAAGAAAGATGACAATGGATCATATTATTCCTTAAAGACATCTACGGATACAAATCTGTATCTTAGTCTTTGCCAATGCAATGGGCTGTGCCTTTTGTGCTGATTTTTGTTTTTTGCAAATGCCTACGTGGTTCTTGTACTGGAGGTATTCCTCAGGATACTTTACTGGAAGTCAGATACTTTTACATGTAATCAGGTAAAGGCATAGTTTTTTTGACTGCTCAGCAGCAGTTCTGGAGCTTGTCAGACTATCTGGGCCAAGATGATTTTTATTTTAATTGCTGCACAAGAGACCAAGTATAAAGTGCTATCTAATTTACCATTCTTAGTGAATTTGAAGAATTTCTTCTGTCCCTGTGTTACAATCCAACGAACAGCAATTATAGCTTTTACTTGTCAATTTTTTTCAACTGAGGTCTGTATACAACCATTCTTTCAAAGCTATTGACAGAGTGGGTAAAACAGCCAAAGCTTGGCATGCCACAACTCTGAAGTCAACAACTGGATGCACTAGATGCTGCAAAGTCTATGGGCTCTGATAACATTCCATAAATAGTATTGAAGAATCATGCTTCAAAACTAGCCATGCACTTATTCAAGCTGTTCCAGTATGGTTACAACACTGCCATGTCCTGGCGGTGTGGAAAGTTTCCCAGTTATGTCCTCTCAGCAATAATCAGATCTACAAACTGACTGGAAACATAGAAACATATGTGTGATTGTTTGAGGATACTCAAATCAATCCCCAAAATTCCTCAGTATGGTGTATTAGGCACAAACATCTTTAGCTGCTTCATCAATGACTTTCGTTTCACCATAAGATCGGAAGTGAGATGTTTGCTGAAGATCGTGCAATGTTCATAACTCCTCAAACACTGAAATAGTCCATGTTCAAACACAGAAAAACCTGGATAACATCTGACTTGGGTTGATAAGTGATTTGTAATGTTCTTGACCCAGAACTCTCAAGTGTTGACCATCTCAAAAATAAAAGATAAAAACATTGTGCCTTAACTGATATTCAATGGTATTGCCATCACAGAACCCCCAATGTCAACATTGTGGAAGTCACCATTGAATAGAAATAAAAGTGGACCAACCATATCAAATTATGATTATAACAGCAAGACAGAAGATGGGAATTCTGTTGTGAGGGACCCAGTTTAGATTAGATTAGATTATATTAGATTAGATTAGATTATTTACAGTGTGGAAACAGGCCCTTCGGCCCAACAAGTCCACACCGCCCCGCCGAAGCGTAACCCACCCATACCCCTACATCTACATCTACCCCTTACCTAACACTACGGGCAATTTAGTGTGGCCAATTCACCTAACCTGCACATCTTTGGACTGTGGGAGGAAACCGGAGCACCCGGAGGAAACCCACGCAGATACTCAGTCAGTCGCCTGAGGCGGGAATTGAACCCGGGTCTCTGGCGCTGTGAGGCAACAGTGCTAACCACTGTGCCACCGTGCCGCCCACAAGTATTTCTCACCAAAGCATGGCCACCCTCTCTGAAGCAGAAGTCAAGAACATGATGGGAAATTCTCAGTTTGTCTGGGATAAGTGAAGCACCAATAATACTCAATAAGCTTGAAACTGTTCAAACCAAAGGATCTAGTTGATTGGCACTTCCATCTAACAACTTCAACATTCACTTCCTCTATCACTGATGTACAGTGACAACAGTATTTATTATCTACATGAAGCAATGCAACAACTTAGCAAGGTTCCTTGAACAACATTTTCAACAACTTTGATCTTTACTATTTAGAAGGAAAAGGACAATGGATATACTGAAAAAACACATTTGGAATTTTCCCTCCGAGTCATACACCATCCTGATTTGGAGATATATCGCCATTTCTTCCCTATTGCTTGATCAAAGCCTAGAATTCACACCCTAATTGCCCTTTGGGCTTACCTGTACCACATGGACTGCAGCAGTTGAAGAAGGCATCTCAACACCAGCTTCTCAGGGGTTAATGCACACTTCCTATGAATGAACTTTAAATAATGCTGTTAGAGTTTTCACAAAAAAGTGAAAAATATCAATCCATTGCAGTTTTTCAAAGTATTATTCCCATTGTGTGAAAGTCTTCAATCCAAGCTGACTTCAAGAATGATTTATTTATTTAACCTGACTCCGTTATGAATTCTAAGAAGAGGTACTTCGGAGCTGAAATCTCCTTGTGCTCACTAACAGTTAAATATACTGGACTCAGCCATATACTGCAAGTAAGCATTATACTTAGCTGTAATTGACTTTCTGGATGATTAAATATGTTATCTCTGCAGATCAAATGTTGGTCATGAAAAAAGAAAACGCCATTAAATGCTCAAATATCCCTTTCCAAATGTCTGAAGCAAATTCTACAGCCCTATTTGCCATGTAAATCACATGAAATTCAGCATCTCCTGACTAGAGAAGGGCCAGTTACTACTTATAAATGATTATTCACGGGTCAAAGTGAAAGCATTCACTGATTGCAGGCTTGTATTGACCGACTCGTTGATCTACAGTATAAGGGATTGAAAGGCGTAATATAATTATGATTTGTGAGGGGAATACTTGGCATTTTTACAACTCATGCAAAAAGCAGATGATCCAGCACAGTGGAAATTTAGCAGAATGTTTCTCATACTCATTAAAAACTACTCTTTATGTCCAAAATCTCAGGAGATTGTATTGCTTCAGCTACCTAAAGGCAAGGTATTACAAGAGAAAATTTCAGCAAATAGAAAAAAAAGGCAACCAATGAAGCAAACCCCGCTCTGCTTATTCCCAGGAAAGGACAGTACCTATTACATTCATGATCCCTTTGCTTCAAATCATGCAACTTGAATATTACCTAAGCAATCCTAATTATCAAAGGACAATATATTAATAGTGCTGTATTCCCATAGAAGTTACCAAGCAGAAATACAAATTAGAACATAGGAAAATATAATCTCAAATTTGGCTGCCAAGTCACACCACACAGTAATACTTTGATGAGAGGATTTAACTCTGTCAGAATCAAATTAAGCCACGTTCCAGTTCCTTTGTAAGTCACAAACAGAAGTGACATAAGCCTGACCATTAAAGAACACTTTTCAAGTGCAATCAGGAATGAAATGTGAATTTGAAAAAAAAAGTCCTTATATTCACAATTGTAAGGAGAACAAATAGTTTTGAATCTCACTGTGAAATCAAACAAATGGGTAGTAAAGAAACGTTGTCATCGGACTACTCTCTCATTGGAGGGAGAAGACCAATGGTGGGTTTACCCTGAAGGTCACCATGTCTCAGGTGAGCGGCAAGGTTGAGAAGGTAGGATCTTCAAGGTAACTTCAGCCAGTGCAGGAATTAGTGTCCATGGCTGTCAGCTTCACTCTGCATCACAAACCAACCTTCCAGCCAACTGAACCAATGTAATATAATAAGCCGGATGTAACACACACAATATTGTTTCGGGTCTTCTCCATTTGACTAAACAGCCAATCCTGGGAAACAAAAATTAAAAATTAAGGCAAATCATATTGAACTCATATGACACAGTGCAATCTAGGCCAGAGGACCCTGATTCAAGTCTCACCTGTTCCTGAGGTTTGTTGTAACACGTCAGGACAGGAATTAATATATACGGCAAATCATTAAGAAACACTGTTTTGTTATAGACATTGATATTGATCCCAATATGTGGCAAAGACTGAATGGGGAAGTGAGGGAGGCACATGGGGGTGTTGGTGGTTAACCTCTATGAATGGATGGTATAGGATTGAGTGTGGAGATCAAGGAACCAGAAATTGAGGCGTGACTGCAACTTGATGCTAATGCATATACGTTGCAGTTCAACACAGGTACATTCATATGCATGTATTCAACTTACTTAATGGAGTAGCTCCATCATTGAGACAAAGGGGTTGGTAATTAGGACATGAGGTGATTTTCAATTGATTTAATTTGGTATTATAAGTTGAACTTTTCCACCATGGGTTTCCCAGGCTTCAGAATATTGCCAGTTTTCATGTGAGATTGAGTGGTATTTTGTGGAGTTATTTGAGGTTTAGGTTGTCAGTACCCTTTTCATGAAGTATTCAGTAATGAGGAAGGCAGCTTGCTCAGGTCCCCATTCTGATTTGTTCTAATGTTTTGAGGGCCCACCAAAGAGCACCTACTACTCTTTGGTGTGCAGGTCAGGTGAATTGGCCATGCTAAATTGCCCGTAGTGTTAGGTAAGGGGTAGATGCAGGGGTATGGATGGGTTGCGGGTCGATGTGGACTTGTTGGGCCGAAGGGCCTGTTTCCACACTGTAATCCAATCTAATCTACTCTTCAGGAGTAGACTCAGCCCTCAGGAGGTGAAACAACATGATGGTTACTTACTGCCCTCTGATGCTGTTTGTTGAGGGAAGAGGTGGGTGAGAAAGAGTGCAGAGCAATGGTTAAGAATTTGGCATGCTTTTAACAGAGTTGCCACTCTTAAGCCTCCTTCTTCACTTCTTCACTGACACCACATCGCTCCAACAATTCTACTGGTTGGTATTTTCTTTTTTTATTCACCTGTGGGATTTGGGAGTTGTTGCCTGACCAGCATTTATTGCCTGGCCATAGCTGTGCTTGAACTGAATGGCTTACCAAGCCATTTCAGAGAGAAGGTGAGCATCAATAGCATGCCTGTGGGTCTGGAGTCAAATGTGGGCCACACTATGTGAGGATGGCAGATTTTCTTTCCTGAAGGAAATTAGTGAGACAGATTTGCTTTTTCTTGACAAACAACATTGCTTTTCCAGTCATCCATAAATTCTCAATTTCATGTTTGTTTTGTAGAAAAAAACAAATTTCAAATTTCACCATGTTGAGATTCAAATGCAGGTCCCCAGAGGATTAGCTGAGTTTCTAGATTAATAATAGGCTGGTGATAATATCAGTAGGCCATCATGTCCCCTGGTGATCAGCTTGCTGAAGATCAATGAGGCATTTTAAAAACCAAGGATACAGAATTTTTCATCATCTTTAAAATGACAAACTTCTCTTGCATGCTGCAGCATGGCCTGTATGGGCTACTTTAAGAGCTATTTTTGATACTCCATAAGCAGCCATTATCTCCGTCATGGATATTTTCATAACTCAGACCATTAGTGTTCGAGGTAGATGCCTCCATCCTCTCATCTATTAACAAAAATATGTGATCTACCACGGCAATGTTGTACTTGTTTCTCTCTCATTCTCTTTTCAAATTGAATTGAATAGAATAGAAATTATTGTCACATATCCTTTTACATGAAAAGCACAGTGAAAAGTTTTCCAAGTTGTCACACCTCGGTGACTACATTAATGACAGACATTCTGCAACAAAACTAAAATTAATACATAGTTCATTGCAGTTCAGTTAACAGCTCCTGGGCTTGGGGAGAGCTGATTAAGGTATGATGGAGTACCCTGATGACACAGAGGGGATGAGATAAGTGGCCTGGCAGCTGGAATACCTTACTGGCTTGAGAAAACCACCACACTGAGTTGAGACTGCCCAGCCAACTGGCTGGAAGCTGCCTTGTCACTGGGCTAAGAGAAACCTCCTGTTTCCCATTCCACACTTCTTCAGATGCTGCCACTCATTTCTTCTGCCAATGCCTTTTCTCCTTCAAGCACCTGGGCCTAGCTGTGGACCTGGAGCTTTGGCCCAGCCTGTGGGCCTGTGCTGGGGGAGGCAGCCCAGGACCTATTCCTCACTTGATGGAAGTCCCCGGGCTAGGTGGAGTCATGTCCTGCTCATTCTGGCATTGTTGCTGCTGCAGTCAGAGGCCTCTCTCCTTCACCCACTACTCTCCAGGCATTAAAGAAAAGACAAAAAAGAAATAAGAAATGCAAAAGGAAAAAAACATAAAAAGAAAACACTAAGGAGAAAGCAAGCCGATGGGAGAAGACAAGTACTGGGCTCAGCTCCCCTACTTCACCACCAATTTGGGTAAAATAAAAGCCCAAGGGTTTATACCCATCTCCAATAGAACAAAGCTCCAAGAGGGTTACGTCCCGAGTGAAATCCCAACTAACTGCTTCACTGCACCCAACAAGGGTCTTTGGTTGTATGTCCTGTGATAGTAATCCCTTAGTAGAAATGAGATCTTCTGAGAAATTGTTGCTTGACTCTGCTTTTTTACATAAATGTCCTGGAAGACAACAATTTCCAAAAACAATTTATTCCCATGTCAATACTTTATAAATGAAGTTATCATATGAGTCTCAGAGATATCTTTAAATTTTTCTGTCATTATGAACTCAATGTTTCTCCATGTCCAATTATGAGGGCTATAGACGTAAGGTTTATTTACAAGGCCTCCTCTGTATTTGTAACATTGCACAATTTGTGGGATTTATTTCCTGTTCTCTCCCTCTCTTGCACTTTGCACTTATTTCTCTTTTTAGTGGGTGAAAAAATAGACTTGTGAGTGACTGAGGATGGAATGTTTGATTTTATTTGATTTATTAATGTCACATGTACTGAGATACAGTGAAAAGTATTGTTTTGAATGACATCTAGACAAATCATACCTTAAGTGCAGCAGGGTAATAGAACAGAGTTACAGAGAAGGTGCAAAGAAAAATCAACTCTAATATATCAGAGGTCCATTCATAAGTAAGATAACAGCAGGGAAGAAATGGTTTTTAAATCAGTTTGTTCGTGTTTTCAAACTCTTGTATCTTTTTGCAAATGTAAGAGGGTAGAAGAGAGTATAAGCAAGGTGGGAGGGATCTTTCATTATGTTGGCTGGTTTCCTGAGGCAGTGGGAAGTGTAGAAGGAGTCAATGGAAGAAAGGCTGGTTTTTGTGATGGTCTGGGTCGGCATTCACAACTCTGTAATTTTTTGGGGTCTTAGGCATAGCACTTGCCATACCAAGTCATGATGCATCCAGATAGGATGCTTGCTGTGGTGCATATTTAAGAATTGGTAAGAATCATTGTAGGCATGCTGAATTTCCTCAGCAATTTGAGGAAATAGAGGCATTGATATGCTTTCTTTACCATAGTGTTGACATGAATTAACCAGGATGGATTGTTTCTGATATTTGCTCTAAGGAACTTGAAGCTCTCAACCATCCTCACCTCAGCACTATTGATACAGACAGGGGTGTATCCTCCACCTTGCTTCCTGAAGTCGATGACCAGCTCCTTTGTTTTGCTGACATTGAGGGAGAGATTGTTGTCTCTATACCATGCTGCTAAGCTGTCTATCTCCTTCCTGTACTCTGTCTCATTGTTACTTGAGATTTGACTTACTGTAGCGGTCATCAGAAAATTTGTAAATGGGGTTAAAGTTAAATGTGGCCCTACAGTCATGAGTGTATAAGAAGTATAGTAAGGGGCTGAGTATGCTACCATATAGAACATTGACATTGAGGATGATTGTGTAGGAGGTGTTGTCACTTATCCTTACTGATTGCAGTGTGTGGTCAGGAAATTGAGGATCCAATTACACAGGGGGAAGCACAGTCCTAGGTCTCAGAGTTTGGAGATGAGTTTTGTTGGAATTATGGTGTTGAAGGCAGAGCTAAAGTCAATAAATAGCAGAATGATAGAAGTGTTCTTGTTATCCAGATGTTCCAGGGATGGGTGTAGAGCCAGGGAGATGGCATCTACCATGGATCTGTGGTGACGGTAGGCACATTGATGTAGATCAAGGTAGGCCGGTAAGTTGGAGTTGATGTGTGTCATTACTAACCTCTCGAAACATTTCATAATGATGGATGTCAGAACCACCAGGTGGTCATCATTAAGGCATATGGCCTGAATTTTCTTTGGCTCAGGGATGGTAGTGGTCTTATAGAGCCATAGTCATATAGTCATACAGGATCGAAACAGGCCCCTCTAGTCCAACCAATCTATGCCAAACATAATTCCAAAATGAACTAGGCCTACCTACCTGCTCCTGGCCACATCCCTCCAAGCCTATTTTAGTCTTGCACTTATCCAAATGTTTTTTAAATTTTGTAATTGTACCCATATCTACCACTTCCTCAGGAAGTTCATTCTACACGGGAGCCACCTTCTATGTAAAGGAGAGGTTAAAAATATCTGCAAATACTCCCGCCAGCTGGTCCATGTAGGATCCGTGTGCACAACCAGAGATTCCATCCAGGCCAGTTGCATTCCATGGGTTCATGAAGGTTTTCATGAAGGTCGATCTGACGTCAGTGGTGATGATGTGGGTACAGGTGCACTTGAAGCTGTCAGGGCAGGTGACATTGTTTCACTGACTTCCTGTTTAGAATGAGCATCAAATGCGTTGAGTAGGGATACATTGTTGTCAGTGATTCTACTTGACTTTGCTATATTGTGTAAGACATACCACAGTCAATGTATGTTTGTGTGGTTAATCTGGGACTCTGGTTTAATCTGGTATTGTCTCTTGGCAACCCTGATGGCTTTGCAAAGATCATTCCTGTATAGGTCAGGGTCACCTACTTGAACACCCCAGATCTGGATTAGTAAGTCGTGGATCTTCCAGTTTATCTGTAATTGGGGAACACTCAGATTAACTTCTACCCATGATGTGATGATAGCTCCGGGAGGCAACTATCAGACGGATACTTCAGAATGCATAAGACTTGGGCTGAGTTACAGAAATGATTGATGCATGTGAAAGTGCGTAAGTCGATGCTGATATTGAAGCTTTTCCTATTTTTTCTTGAGTATATGAACATTACTGGAAAGGTCAGCACTTATTGATGATCTCTAGCTGGCTTTGAGAAGTTCTTGGAACACCTACAATGCTTTTTCCTTTAGCAGTCTGAAAGAATTAAGTGGCTGGTTGCATCATTTCAGACGGGAGTTAAGAGTCCACTGTACTGGGGACCTAAAATTACATGCAGTCTCTGAAGAACATTTGTAAACCAAATGGGTTTTTACAACCACTCAGTCATTTTCTGATCACTAGTAAAAAGGCATTTTGTTTGATTATTAACTTAATTTGAATTCCCCAAACTACTGCAGCAGAATTTGAATACTTACCTCTAGACCATTAGTTTGGTTCTCTGGGTTATAAGCCAGTGACAGATGCAAGTATCTTTCCATGGTTGTGATGATTGATGTAATGGAATATTCTTGGCATTGTAAGGCAGCATTGTTACCACAGGGTCTAAGTGAATGGACTCAGTTTGCTGACTGGTTAAGGAATGAAATTATTTTTCTTCCGAGAGCGACACAATATCCATGCTTCTAACTCCCTTAAATCATTTCTTGTTTTGATGACATTACCCCTTTTCAGAGAGATGTTTGGCTTTCGCGATTATGCCTGTAGCCTGTAGTACATTTATCCCTGTCCGTCCACGCATCAATTAATTTAATATGCATCATGACGTCGAACACTTCTTCTGTCGCCTCTGCCTCTGAGCTTACTTTTTCAATCAGGACTCCCACCCACCTTCTGAGGACCCCTTCACCCGCCTCCAACACACTCCATCCACCTGGACACCCCATACTGGCCCACCCTATTACACACCCTCGATCTCTTCATTTCCAACTGCCGCCGAGACATTAACCGCCTCAAATTGTCTACCCACCTCACCCACTCCAACCTCACCCTCACAACGCGCAGCCCTCCACTCCCTCTGCTCCAATCCCAACCTCACCATAAAACCAGCAGATAAAGGGGGTGCAGTGGTAGTCTGGCGCACTGACCTCTACACCGCTGAAGCCAGACGCAAACTCGAATACACCTCCTCCTACAGCCCCCTCGACCATGACCCCACCCCCCCTCACCAAACCATCACCTCTCAGACCATACAGAACCTCATCACCTCAGGAGATCTCCCTCCCACAGCTTCCAACCTCATAGTCCGGGAACCCCACACTGCCCGATTCTACCTCCTTCCCAAGATCCACAAACCTGACCACCCTGGCCGACCCATTATCTCAGCCTGCTCCTGCCCCACAGAACTCATCTCCACCTACCTCGATACTGTCCTATCCCCTCTGGTCCAGGAACTCCCCACATATGTTTGAGACACCACCCACACCCTCCACCCCCTCCAAGACTTCCAGTTCCCTGGCCCCCAACACCTCATCTTCACCATGGATATCCAATCCCTCTACGCCTCCATCCGCCATGACCAAGGCCTTCAAGTCCTCCGTTTGTTCCTCTCCCAATGCCCTCAACAGTACCCTTCCACTGACACTCTCATTCGTTTGGCTGAACTATTCCTCACCCTTAATAATTTCTCCTTCGAATCCTCCCACTTCCTTCAGACCAAAGGGGTAGCCATGGGCACCGGTATGCGCCCCAGCTATGCCTGTCTCTTTGTCAGCTGTGTAGAACAGTCCATCTTCCATAATTACACCGGCATCACTCCCCATCTCTTCCTCCGCTATATTGATAACTGCATCAGCGCCACCTCGTGCTCCCGTGAGGATGTTGAGCAATTCATCAACTTCACCAACACATTCCACCTTGACCTTAAATTCACCTGGACCATCTCTGACACCTCCCTCCCCTTCCTGGACCTCTCCAACTCCATTAATGATGACCGACTTGACACTGACACTTTTTACAAACCCACCGACTCCCACAGCTATTTGGATTACACGTCTTCCCACCCTACCTCCCACAAAAATGCCATCCCATATTCCCAATTCCTCCGTCTACACTGTATCTGCTCCCAGGAGGACCAGTTCCACCACAGAACACAACAAATGGCCTCCTTCTTTAGAGATCGCGATTTCCCTTCTCAGGTGGTTGAAGATGCCCTCCAATGCATCTCGTCCACATCCCACACCTCCGCCCTCAGACCCCACCCCTCCAACCATAACAAGGACAGAAACCCCCCGGTCCTCACTCTCCACCCTACCAACCTTCGCATAAACCAAATCACTCACCAACATTTCCGCCACCGCCAAATGGACCCCACCACCAGGGATATATTTCCCTCCCCACCCTTTTCCACATTCCGCAATGGCCGTTCCCTCCGTGACTACCTGGTCAGGTCCACACCACCCAACAAACCACTATCCCATCCTGGCACCCTCCCCTGCCACCGCAAGAATTGTAAAACCTGCACCCACACCACCATTCAAGGCCCCAAAGGAGCCTTCCACATCCATCAAAGTTTCACCTGCACATCCACCAATGTCATTTATTGTATCCGTTGCTCCTGATACGGTCTCGTCTACATTGGGGAGACTGGATGCCACCTCGCAGAGCACTTTAGGGAACATCTCTGGGACACCTCCACCAATCAACCCCATTGTCCTGTGGCCCAACATTTTAGCTCCCCCTCCAACTCAGCCGAGGACATAGTGGTCCTGAGCCTCCTTCACCGCCGTTCCCTCACCACCCGATGCCTAGACGAAGAACGCCTCATCTTCTGCCTTGGAACACTTCAACCCCAGGGCATCAATATGGACTTCATAGTTTCCTCATTTCCCCTCCCTCCACCTTACCTCAGTTCCAACCTTCCAGCTCAGCACTGTCCTCATGACCTGACCTACCTGCCAATCTCCCTTCCCACCTATCCACTCCACCCTCCTCTCTGACCTATCACCTCCATCCCCACCCCCATTCACCTATTGTACTCTTTACTACCTTCTCCCCAGCCTTCCCCTCCCCCACCTCATTTATCTCTCTACCCTGGAGGTTTCCTGTCTCTATTCCTGATGAAGGGCTTTTGCCTGAAAGGTCAGCTTTCCTGCTCCTCGGATGCTGCCTGACCTGCTGTGCTTTTCCAGCACCACTCTGATCTAAACTCTGGTTTCCAGCATCTGCAGTCCTCACTTTTGCCCTGTAACCTGTAGTAAACCAAGAGAAACATTATTCACTTTGGGTGCAGGCCTTACCCCATGTGAATCCAAATGAAATACTTCATAGTTCCTCCATAAGACTCAAATATCACATCACATATATACTTGATGTAAACATAGTACATCTGAGATAAATAGTAAAACTCCACTAAACAAATTGTAAACAAGAATATGAGCCAATGTCACTTGCATTCAGTGTATTTTTACATTGCACCAACAACCTTAGTTCTTGTAAACAACCTTCCTGTAAGACCTGATTAACAAATGCAAATATAGGTATTTGAAAAACAATCTAAGAATGTGATTAAAAATCAATATACACGGTGAGCTGTTCCTAAAGGCCACCAATTCAGTTTTGCAGGCTAGTTGTTAACATCTATACAACTTATAAATTTCTGCTACCTTTTCTGCACTTCAGTGGCTTTCCTGTTATGTTCAAATAATTAACTACAGTCCTCAAATTAAAAAGATGGAAGTAAGAATAACTCACCACTCCAGTGGTGAATATCCGTGGCATAGAAAGAACATACAAAGAATAGTTTTATTCCATCAAATGTTATCAATAAACTCTCCATTTAAAAGAAAATCCAGATATTGGACTGGATTTTACAGAAATCAACGAAGTGTAATTTTTTGTCAACTTACATGTATGGTTTCTCTGCAGGGGCCCAGTGAGCTTTCTTGTGCTATTGTTTCAAACTTACTTTATTAACTAGATGCCTGTCCCTCAGATACCTCACTTCTCCAGTGTTACTCCAATTCAACCACTTGCCATAGACAAAAGTATTCCTCACTGTTGAGCCATTCCAGGCCTCCAGACTTCAGTGCTATATTGAAAGACCTGAAATTAATGAACCAGAACCAGCAAACCCATTCTAAAAGATGGAAGACTTAACAATCGAGATTTGTTCAATATATAATTTCAGCTGCATGACACTTGTCAGGAAGCAAGTTTCTTTTTCCTAAAATCTGTTCCTTTCCTCAAGGATACTGTGTCCTTGCTTTTTTTTCAGAGGGGTAAGAAACCGCTCTCAGTACAGATTAGTCTGGTTTGACACAGAGATTAAAAAGTATTGAGAGTCATTTTTGTTTATATGTAAACAGATGAGACTTCAGGCCAAAGTGGTCATGTTTTAGAAGTGACCTGTATAATGAAAGGGGAGTGGTCAGCTCTCGAGATAAGTAGTTTATTTCAGTCCAGAACTAGTTGGGAGTTCAACAGTGAGCTGTGTGGAAACAAACTCTCTCTTTCTGCTCTTCTAACTTCAACTGGAAGCATCTGTTCCATTTATACTATTTTCCAAGAGGTTTTGCTTCTTGGGACTATTGTTTATATTTGGAACAGCATAATTAAGTCTCGTTTGGATTGACTGAGTTCTGTAGGGGTTCTTTGTTCTTTGTGTTTCATTGTTTAATCTTGTGAATACATTTTTGTCTGTTAATCGGGTAATTTTCACTGTACAATTACCAGAACAAATTGCTAAGTGATGATCTGGACTGTCTGTTAAGAATGTTTTGAGTGGTCTGGCCTTGTCCATAACAGACTGGGGTTTTTTTGCAGGATTTTATACAGTAAGTGTTAATGCTAGTGTCTTTATTTCAGGCGTTGGTTTGGTTGGGTAGACAAAGCTTGGGATAGTAATGGCTATTTCAGTTTCCAAAAGTTTTCTGGAAATGGATGCGGTGACTTTGGAAGTTTTGCAAAAAGTGAGTAAGACTAAACTGCAAGAATTTAGCAGAGAAACTAGAAGTGGAACTGCCTGGTTCTATGTGGAAAGGAGAGATAATTACAGCAGTAACTCAGCTTTTAAACTTGCTGGAGAAACCTTCAGAATCTATAGAGCTGGCAAGTATTTAATTGTAAATGAAGCAGCTTGAGTTAGAGGCAAGAGAGAAGGAAAGGGCAGCAGAAATGAAACAGTTTGAGTTCCAATTAAAATCAGAAGAGTGGGAAAAAGAGAATAGAGAAAGAAAAAGAGAGAAAGTTTGAACTTCAAAAAATGGCACTTAAAAAGAAAAGTCAGCTTGAAGTCATGTGGAAGTGCAGAGAGTTAAAATAGCAAGGTTTGTGTACAAGATGATTAGGGGTTTAGATAGGGTTGACAGTGAGAACCTTTTTCCGCGTATGGAGTCAGCTGTTACTAGGGGACACAGCTTTAAATTAAGGGGAGGTTGGTATAGGACAGATGTTAGGGGTAGATTCTTTACTCAGCGGGTTGTGAGTTCATGGAATGCCCTGCCATTATCAATGGTGGACTCTCCCTCTTTATGGTCATTCAAGCGGGCATTGGATAAGCATATGGAGGTTATTGGGCTAGTGTAGGTTAGGTAGGCTTCAGTCGGCGCAACATCGAGGGCCGAAGGGCCTGTACTGCGCTGTATTTTTCTATGTTCTATGTTCTATGTTAGCAACTAAAGTGGCTGATGATTATGAGCTGGTCCATAAAACACAGAATCAATTTCAGTCCATGAGGGATAGAAATTGGGGCAAAGAGAAATCCACATATGGAAAGGTAGATCTTAGTGAAGATCATAAGGATAACTTACCACAAGGTAAAAAATAAACCATTGAGGGGGACAAAGAAGTTAAAAAGTCCCAGTGTTTTTATTGTAATAAAGTGGGTCACACGAAATCGCAGTGTTGGTGGGCTAGGAGAAAGCCAGATGTAGGAAAACTAGATAAGCCTTTGAGTTTTGTTGGACTAGTAACAAAAAGCACAAGGGAAGTTAGACAACTGCCTCAGAGTGTACAAGATGATCAGAAGTTGATTAAGGAAGAAGTACCAGACCTGCTTAAAAAATATAAATGCAAGGGTAAAGTTTATTCAAATTGGCCAGGAGTAGCAGGTAATGAGGTTACAGTATTAAGGGACACAGGATCCTCTCAGTCAGTGATGCTGAAGGATGAGGAGATATGTACTCCTGAGGGGCTATTGTCAGAAAAGGTACTGGTAACAGGAATTCATGGTGAGACAAAAAGTGCTCACTTATGGAAAGTGAGGCTAGAGAGTCCAGAGAAGAGCGGAGAATTTGTGGTAGGAGTACTGGACAAACTCTCAGCTCAAAGACTACAATTGGTCCTTGCAAATGATACAGCTGATTCACCGGTAGACGTGCTGCCTACTCTATTTGAATAGCCAGTGGAGACGCAGGCAACTGAAGAAATGAAGGATGTTTATCCAGAAATTTTCCGAGATTGTCTGATCACAAGATCACAGAGGTACAATCTGAAGCAGGGGAGATCAAAAGGCACAGAAAAGGAACTTACATAGTCTTATCTAGGATGTTTTTTGATCAGGTAAGTGACACAGAGAAGAAGCAAATAGGTAAACATGCCAGTATTTTAGCTCTGCTAAGCTGATTGAATTACAGCAGAAAGATGAGAACTTAAAACAGTTACATCAAAAGGCATATACAGAGAAGGAGAGTATATGCATCACTGTGTGTTATTACTTAAAGTTATATCTTAATGAGGAACTAGAGACTATCACATTCAAGTGTATGAGTAATGGGCAGAGATTCATCAAATTGTTTTGCCAGTAGGGTAAAGAAAGGAGGTGCTACAGGTGGTGCATAGCTACCATTTGGAGATAATTTAGGGGTGAGGAAAACATAGGCAAAAATACAAAGATATTTTTACTGGCCTGGACAAGACAAAGATATAGTTGAATTTTGCCAGATGTGTCATATATGTCAGCAAATTGGAAAACCATAGCCAGTAATAAAACCTGCACCTTCAATACATATTCCAGCATTTGAGGAACTTTTCACAAGAGTCTTGATTGATTGCATAGGTCCCCTACCTCAAACAAAAAATATAAAGAATAATGGATGTGCCGACTAGATTTCCAGAGTCAATCCCATTATGCAACATCACAGCTAAAAGGGTCATAGACATATTAATTTTTTTTAACTGGATACGGACTACTAATAGAGATCCAGTCAGATCAAGGATCAAACTTGACATCCAAATTATTCAAGTAGGTTATGGATAACCTGGGAATAAAGCAATTCAAATCAACTACGTATCATCCGGAATCACAGGGAGCACTAGAGAGATGGCATCAAACATTAAAGAGGTAAAAACAATGACTGCAGATGCTGGAAACCAGATTCTGGATTCGTGGTGCTGGAAAAGCACAGCAGTTCAGGCAGCATCCGAGGAGCAGCAAAATCGACGTTCGGGCAAAAGCCCTTCATCAGGATTATTCCCGATGAAGGGCTTTTGTCTGAAACGTCGATTTTGAAGCTCCTCAGATGCTGCCTGAAGTGCTGTGCTCTTCCAGCACCACGAATCCAGGATCAAAAATTAAAGCTCATGTTAAGCGTTTCTGGTCAGGATTATCCAGGTGTTTGGGATATGGACGTTCCATTTGTACTTTTTGTGATCAGAGGTGCACCGGATGGATAGACCAAATTCAGTCCCTTTCAATTAATTTTTGGGGCATGAAGTAAGAGAACAGTTAAAATTGATGAAGGAGAAATTAGTAAGTCAGAATTCAGAGATCACCCATTTGAGCTATGCGTTATATTTTAAAGAACGATTAAATAGAGCTGGGGAGTTGGCTAGACAGCATTTAAAAGTATTACAGCGTACACTGAAACAGGAGATGGAAAGGAAATCACAAATTCACAATTTTGCAAATGGAGATAAGGTATTGGTGTTACTTTCAGTAACAGGTAAGCCTTTAAAAGCAAGATTTAGTGGACCTTTTCAAGTCAAGAAGAAATTGAGGGATGTGAACTACTTGATAAGGATTCAAGACAGGAAGAAATCTCACAAAGTGTGTCCTGTGAATATGCTCAAAAGGTATTTTGATAGGGAAGGAAAGCAAGAGGAGAAAGTATTAATGATTACAGCACAGAAGGCAGAACCAAGTTCAGAGGATTCTGAATTGGACATTCCTCAAATCAAATTGGACAATGAGGAAGGTGTCAAAAATTGGGATAGATTATTGACTTACTTTTCACAAGAAAATCAATATTACCAGGAAGAGTTGTTACCATCACATGGGGAGATATGCAGAAATAAACTGGAAAGTACTAACCGAATTGTGCATGATGTAGAGATAGGAGATGCTGTTCCAATTAAGCAACATCCTTATAGGCATAACCTTCTTAATTTGGCACATATTCAGAAGGAGATAGAGCATATGCTGCAAGATGGCATCATCGAAGTGAGTTGCAGTGACTGGAGCTCACCCATACTTATGGTGCCAAAGCTAGGTTATGTGTGGACTATCACAGGGTCAATGCCATTACAAAGAGTGATGTATATCCAATTCCACCGTTGGAGTACTCTGTCGAAAAAGTGGGACAAGTAACTTACATTTCTAAGTTGGACTTGCTCAGAGGATACCAGTAAATACCTGTCAGAGAGACCAAAGGCAACTTTGGCTTTTGTAACGCCAAATGAACTATATCCATTCAACGTCATGCCATTTGGTATGAAGAATGCTCCAGCCACATTTCAGAGACTGACCAATAAGGTCATTGCCAGATTACCCAACAGTGTGGTGTATATCGATGACCTGGTGATTTTTAATCAGTCATAGAAGGAACATTTACAGTATTTATCAGACTTGGTGGATCAACTTCAGAAGGCAGGCTTGGTGGTAAATTTAGCTGAAAATAAATTTGCCAAAACCCGAGTTACCTTCCTTGGCCACATTATTTTTCGTGGACAAATGGCCCTATGAGATGCAAAAATGAAAGTAATTGGCGAATTTCCCATACTATTGATGAAAAAAGCAGTACTCAGGTTCCTGGAATTGAATGGAACTTAGCAAAAGTTTGTGTTGAACTTTAGCAGTGTGGCTGCTCCATTCACGGAATCATTAAAAAAGGGCAATATGTTTCAGTGAACACCAGACTGCCAAAAGGCATTTCACAGTCTAAAATTGTGTTAACCACTGCCCCAGTATTAACTACGCCAGTTTACACTTTCAAGGTGGCTATCGATGTCAGTAATGTGGGTGTCAGTGCAGGACTCCTTCAGGAGGATGACAATGGGATAGAAATACCCATTGGCATGAATTTGCATGTACTTGTGCATATTTACATGTTTAAAGTTAGTATAGTGTGTATGTGTGTTTAGACTACTAACTGGGTCTTTGAAGGGTTTTCAAAATGAAGCCATCTTTTGGTATTGATGGCTCATTTCTTTTTAAGAGGCGAGGTGTTACAAGACTGGTTTCTTTTTTCTAAAAGCTGTTCCTTTTCTCAAGGATACTGTGTCCTTGGTTTATTTTTCAGAGGGGTAATAAACCTCTCTCGGTGCCGATTAGACTGGTTTGGTACAGAGATTATAGAGTATTGAAAGGGCATTTTGTTTATATGTTAACAGATGAGACTTCAGGCCAAAGTGGTCATGTTTTAGAAGTGACCAGTATAATGAAAGGGGAGTGGTCAGCTCTCTAGCTGAGCAGTTTAGCCTGAAGTCTCATCAAACCCTACCAGCCTGATCCATGCTTTCCATTCAACTCAACATGGTCTCAACAATCTGGAGGAATGCCCAACAGAGTAACGGGTTATGAATGTTAGGGCAGTTCCATGTACCTCCTGCAGAATGTGGCAGGTGAGAGACACTTCTCATGTCTCTGCCGACTACATCTGCAGGAAGTGCACCCAATTCCATCTCCTCGAAAACCGAGTTAGGGAACTGGAGCTGGAGCTGAATGAACTACGGATTATCTTGGAGGCTGAGGGGGAAATTGAGAGGATGTACAGAGAGGTGGTCACTCCCCAGACACAGGATAAGGACAGCTGGGTTAGTGTCAGGGGGAAGAAAGGGAACTGACGGTCAGAGCAGGGATCCCCTGTGGCTGTTCCCCTCAGCAATAAGTATACCATTTTGGATATTGCTGGTGGGGACGGCCTACCAGGGGTAAGCCACAGTTGTCAGGTCTCTGGCACTGAGCTTGGCACTGTGGCTCAGAAGGGAAGGGGGCAAAATAGAAAAGCGCGAATGGTCGGGGACTCAATAGTCAGAAGGATTGACAGGAGAGTTTGTGGTCAGGAACGGGACTCCCGGAAGGTATGTTGTCTCCCTGGTGCCAGGGTCCGGGATTTAGGCAATCGGATTTACAAGATTCTGAAGGGGGAGGGGGAGCAGCCAGAAATCGTGGTACATATTGGCACCAATTATATAGCCAGGAAAGGGACTGAGGAGCTGAAAAGTGACTAGAGACAGTTAGGTTGATAGCTGAAGAGCAGGACAAATAGAATAGTGATCTCAGGTTTGCTACCGGTGCCACGAGATAGTGAGATGAGGAACAGTCAGTGAATGCAGCTTAACATGTGGCTGTGAGGTTGGTGCAGGAGGGAGGGCTTCATATACCTAGACCATTGGGATACCTTCTGGGGAAGATGGGACTTGTACATGAAGGACAGATTGCACCTGAACTGGAGGGGCACAAATGTCCTGGTTAGGAGATTTGCTCGTGTGATTTGGGAGGGTTTAAACTAATTTGGCGGGGGGGGGGGGGTTTAAGGTGGGAATCAGAGCCACATGCCTGAGAGGGGGTCAATTGCAGACGTGACAGTGATAGGATATATTGAATCTAAAAGGAAGGTTTCTCATGCGATGAAACAAAGGGATCAGTTCAAGTGTGTCTGCTTTAATGCAAGGAGTGTCCAAAATAAGAGTGATGAACTTAGATCATGGATCAGTACTTGGGACTATGATGTTGTGGCCATAACGGAGACGTGGGTTTCACAGGGACAGGAATGGTTGCTTAGTGTTCCAGGGTTTAGAATGTTTAAAAAAAAACAGGGAGGATGGAAAATGAGGAGGGGGTGTAGCACTACTAATCAGAGAGTGCATCACAGCTACAGAAACGAAGGTTGTTGAGGAAGGTTTGTCTACTGAGTCAGTCTGGGTGGAAGTTAGGAACAGCAAGGGAACAGCCATGGCATTGGGGGTTTTCAACAGACCACCTAATAGCAGCAGAGAGATTGAAAATCTCATAGGCGTGCAGGTTCTGAAAAAATGCAAATGTAGCAAGGTTGTTGTTTTGGTGATTTCAAGTTTCCCAATATCGACTGGAACCTCCTAAGTGTAGATGGTTTGGATGGAGCTGTTTTTGTCCGGTGTGTTCAGGAGGGTTTCCTTACTCAGTATGTCGACAGACCAATGAGGGGAGAAGCAATTTTGGATTTGGTGCTCGGCAACAAGCCAGGACAGGTGTCAGATCTCGCGGTGGGAGAGCACTTTGGTGACAGTGATCACAACTACCTCACATTTAGCATAGCCTTGGAAAGTGAAAGGAGCAATTACCGAGGGAAGATATTCAACTGGGAAAAAGGAAATTATGATGCTATCAGAGAGGAGTTGGGAAGTATAGACTGGGAGCAATTGTTCCACAGAAAGGGCACAGCAGACATGTGAAGACTATTTAAGGAGCAATTGTTGCAAGTGATGCATAAATTTGTTCCTCTGAGGCAGGTAAGAAGACGTAAGATTAAGGAACCTTGGATGATGAGAACAGAGGAACTTCTCATCCAAAGGAAAAAGGCAGCTTAAATAAGATGGAGGAAGCAAGGATCTAGTGCAGCTTTAGAGGATTACAGGCTTGCTAGAAAGGAGCTAAAAAATACACTGCCAGGAGGGCCAGAAGGGGGCATGAAAAAGGCTTGGCAAGAAGGATTAGGGAGAACCCAAAGGCATTTTACTCATTCGTGAGGAATAAGAGAATGATCAGGACCAAATGGGGAGAGCGGAGGGAATTTCTGAGTGGAGTCTGAGCAGATAGGGAAAGCCCCAAATGAGTTTTTTGCTTCGGTTTTCACCAAGGAAAGGGAACTTGTTATAAATGAAAACTTTGAGGTGCTGGGATAGAGTCTTGACCAGATCAAGATCGATGAAGATGATGTGCTAGAAAGTTTGGAAAACATTAAGATTGATAAGTCCACAGGACCAGATCAGATTTATCCCAGGCTGCTCCGGGAAGCGAGAAAGGAGGTTGCTAAGCCACTGGCGAGGATCTTTGCATCCTCATTCTCCACGGGAGTCGTACCGGAGGATTGGAAGGAGGCAAATGTTGTTCCTCTTTTCAAGAAGGGTAATAGGGAAATTGCTGGCAATTACAGACCAGTCAGTCTTACGTCTATGGTCAGCAAAGTTTTGGAAAGAATTCTGAGGAATAGGATTTATGACTATTTGGCAAAGCATGGTGTGATTAAAGGCAGTCAGCATTGTTTTGTGAAGGGCAGGCCATGCCTCATGAATCTTATTGAGTTCTTTGAGGAGGTGTCAAGATAGGTCGACAATAGTCGAGCAGTGGATGTGGTCTATATGGACTTCAGCAAGGCATTTGATAGGGTTCCCCATGGTAGGCTCATTCATAAAGTCAGGAAGTATTGGATACAGGGAGATTTGGCTATCTGGATTTAGAATTGGCTGGCTGACAGAAGGCAGAGAGTAGTTGTAATTGGAAAGTATTCTGCCTAGAGGACAATGTTGAGTGGGGTCCCACAGGGCTCTGTAATTTTTATAAATGACTTGGATGAGGAGGTTGAGGGGTGGGTTAGTAAATTTGCAGATAACACTGAGGTTGGAGGTATCGTTGATAGTATAGAGGGCTACTGCAGGCTGCAGCGTGACATAAACAGGATGCAGAGCTGGGCTGAGAAATAGTAGATGGAGTTCAACCTGGATAAATGTGAAGTGATGCATTTTGGAAGGTCGTACTCAAATGCTGAATATCGGATTAAAGACGGGATTTTTGGCAGTGTGGAGGAACAGAGAGATCTGGGTGTGCAATTATATAGATCCCTCAAAGTTGCCACTCAAGTAGAAAGGGTTGTTAAGAAAGCATATGGTGTTTTGGCTTTCATCAAGAGATAGAGTTTAAGAGCCATGAGGTTTTGCTGCAGTTCTACAAGTCCCTGGTGAGGCCACATTTGGAATATTGCATCCAGTTCTGGTTGCCCTATTATAGGAAAGATACAGAGGCTTTGGAGAGGGTGCAAAGAAGCTTTACCAGGATGCTGCCTGGACTGAAGGGCTTGCTTTATGAAGAAAGGTTGATTAAGCTCGGACTTTTCTCTCTGGAGAGAAGGAGGAAGAGAGGAGACCTGATCGAGGTGTACAAAATAATGAGAGGAATAGATAGAGTCAATAGTCAGAGACTTTTCCCCAGGGCAGGATTGACTGGTATGAGAAGTCAAAGTTTGAAGGTATTAGGAGGAAGGTAAAAAGGAGATGTCAGAGGTAGTTCTTTACACAGAGAGTTGTGAATGTGTGGAATGCATTGCCAGCTGTGGTGGTGGAAGCAGAGTCACTGGAGACATTTAAGTGACTGTTGGATATGCACATGGATAGCAGTGAGTTGAGGAGTGTGTAGGTTGTTATTATATTTTACATTAGGATTAAATCTCGGCACAACATCGTGGGTCAGACGGCCTGTTCTGTGCTGTACTTTTCTATGTTCTCTATGTTCTAATGCAGCAAGAAGACCGATGACTTCTCCGCTCTGTCAGTGTAATGGCCATCATCTTCTCTTTATACCTCACATTCACTGTATCTCTGTTGCTGTACCACATCCCACCAAGAATGAAGAACCACCACTCTCACTGCTGCATGCAATGTCTTTCCCCCCTCACTCTTGCTAACTCAATTCCAAGATGATTATCCCTGCATAGCCTCTGCACCTCCGACTCACTCAAATTGCTCACCTCACCACATTTCCTCACCTACACCATCACTAACACCTGAGTCATGGAGTCCGGCAGCATGGTACAGGCCCTTCAGCCCAAACTGATCCATGTAACCAAAATATCCAAACACTCTAACCATATTTCCCTGCACTTGCCCCATATCCTTCTAAACCTTTCCTATCCATATATATGTTGTTAATATACCCACCTCAAACATTTCTGCTGGCAGCTCATTCGGTGCATACCACTTTCAGTGTAAAAAAAAGTTGCCCTGAAAGTTCCCTTTTATTTTTTCCCCTCTAACCTTAAACTTATACCTTCTAGTCCTCGATTTCCCAACCTTGGGAAGAAGACTGAGTGCATTCACCCTATCCATGCCTCTCATGTTCTTATACACTTCTATGAGATCTCCCTCAGTCTCCTATGCTCTAATGAAAGATGTCCTAGCTTGTCCAACATCTCCCTATAACTCAGATTATTGAGTCCTGGCAACATCCTTGTAAATTTCTTCTGCACTCTTTCCAGTTTAATAACGTTCTTCATATAACAAGGTGACCAAAACTGAACACAATACTACAAGTATGGACTCACCAATGCCTTGTATAACTGCAACATAACTTCCCAACTTCTATACTCAATGCCTGACTGATGAAGGCCAGTGTGCCAAAGCCTTCTTCACTGCCCTGTCTATCCGTGACTCCACTTTCATGGAATTGTGCACCTGAACTCCAAGGTTCCTCTGTTCCACTACGCTTTTTAAGGCCCCACCATTCACCATGAAACTTCTATTTGATTTGACTTTCCAAAATGCAAGACCTCACACTTATCTATATTAAACTGCATTTGCCACTTCTTGTCCCACTTCTCCAGCTTTTCAAGGTCCTGCTGCAATTTCTGATAACTTTGCCTCACTATCCACGGTACCATCTATTTTAGTGTCATCTGCAAATTTACTAATCATGCCTTGTACATTCCTATCCAAATCATTGATATAGATAACAGACAGTAATGGGCCCAGCACCAATCCCTGAGGCACTCCACTAGTCACAGGCCTCCAGTCTGACAAGCATCCTTCCACTATTACCCTCTGCATCCTACCATCAAGCCAATTGTGTATCCAATTTGCTAGCTCCCCGTCGATTCCATGTGATCTAACCTTCCTGAGTAGCCTATTATGTTAAACCTTATCAAAGGCCTTACTAAAATCGATATAGACTACATCTACCACCCTGCTGTTGTCAACCTTCCTGGTCACTTAATCAAAGAACTCTAATAAATTTGTGAGACTTGATCTCCCAGGCACAAAGGCATGCAGACTACTCTTAATCAAACCCTGTCTTTCAAAGTGTATGTATATCTTATCTCTTAGAATCTTTTCAAGTTACTTACCTACCATAGAGCTAACCACTTTCATCTCACAATCCCTCCCATTGTCTCATTGCAGGAGAAAATGGACTACATTAGGAGAGAAATAACCAAGATAGGTGGTGAGGTGTCTGACAAGTACCTTCTCAATGCCTATGAAAAGAGGATCCTGACTGTAACTGCACAGAGTGGCCAACATACCAGGCTCATGCCCTGACCTCATATTGGTTAGTGCCCTTGAACTATTCTGGGAACCGGTGCCTGAAGGGAACTTATCTTGACATAACTGATGACTTAACACTCCTGTTAGACTTTGAGACACAGCCTTTTGGTTAAAGCACATGCAGTGTGTTTGTTGAGTATGTAGCTAGCACATGGAGCAGGTTTAACATTGATACCGTGCATTGGCATACAGCAACATGTCTACCATCTTCACAATTAAAACAGAAATTGCTGGAGAAATTTGGCAGGTCTGACAGCATCTGTGGAGACAAAAGTGGATCAACATTTTGGGTCCAGTGACCCTTATCAGAACTCCTGTCCAACTCATTTACTGATGACTGCTGACAAACAAGACAGCCTGCCTGGCTTTGTGCCTATGTTAAAAGGCAAGGGAAATTAGTACTGTGGGCTTGGTACCACTGGTTGAGGAAACAAAGGGCCCTAATGGTGTAATGATAGTGCTCTTATCTCTGAAACAAGAGGCCCAGGCTCAAGTTCCACCTTGTCTGGAGGTGAGTAATAACATTTCTGAGCAGGTATATTAGGAAAATATTCAAAAGGCAAGAATGCTTTAGCCATCCAAGTAGACATAAAGCAAGTGAATACAAGGACAGTGAGCTAGGATCCCTGAGATCAAAATGAGGAGATCGCACCCAACACAGAATTTCAAATGTGTTGCAGCAGCAGGTGCCAGTGTGCCAGTGTGCTTCAAAATGAAGCATTGAAGTGCAGAACCAGACAGTACGGGAATATGCCCTGGTGATTCAGTCAGGCTGGGCTGTGCATATGATCAAGACCCATGGAGTGTGCCCTGAGATAGTGGCAACAAGTGTCCAAGATGGAGCTAAGAGGAGCAAGCAAGAGCTGGAGTTTCCAATAACTGCTTTGACTTCCATGTTGGGAGTTGTCAGGGTCTAGATTCTACTTTCTGGCTGGTGGGAGGTTAGGAAACGTCATATTAATGAGCAAGATTAATTAGTAATGAGGATAATGATGAGTAGTGGGCCTCTCATCATTCACAAGCAAGAATCTTATTCTATCAGTCATTCTTTTGTTAAAAATGGAGACTTGTTGGTCTTGACGTCGAGAATCTTTGCAATTTGCTCCAACCAATTGGACATGTCTCAAAGTCTAAGGAGAGGAGCAGTGTGTAAAGGTGAAGTTCCCTTCAGGCAGGGGCTTCCGAAACAGTTAATCAAGGGCACCATCTGATGTTAGTCCAGGGCTTGGGCAGTGTCAGTCAGCCACTTGACATCTCACTTAACATTCCCATCATGGCCCCTGTTTTCGGGGCAGTGAAAATTCTACCCAAAGTTAATTATCAATTGCTTTTCATGTATTTTAATATGGAACAACAAGGATTCTTCTGTCCACTGTCTTCTGGTTACACATAATCAATGTTCGGTAGACTGAATAAGATTAGCATCACCCTTAAAAAACAAATATTATTTGTTAAGCTGCTAGCATGACAGCAAGAGGCCTGTGACCAGTGGTGTGCCACAAGGATTGGTGCTGGATCCACTGCCTTTCGTCATTTATAAAAATAATTTAGGTGTGAATATGGGAGGTATGCTTAGTAAGTTTGCAGATGACACCAAAATAGGGGTAGAGTGGACAACAAAGAAGGTTACCTCAGATAACAATGGGACCTTAATCAGTTGGGCCAATAGGTTGGGAACTGGCAAATGAAGTTTAATATAGATAAATGCGAGGTGCTGCATTTTGGAAAGGCAAATTATGGCAGGACCTAAACATTTTATGATAAGGTCCTGGGGAGTGTTGCTAATGAAAGAGACCTTGCAGTGCAAGCTTTCAGTTACTTGAAAATGGAGTCACACATAGATAGGATAGTGAAGAAGGCATTTGATATGCTTGCCTTTATTGGTCAGAGCATTGATTATAGATGTAAGGTCATGTTGCAGCTGTACAGCACACTGGTTAGGCCACTTTTCGAATACTGTGCAATTCTGGTCTCCTTACTAATGGAAGGATGTTGTGAAACTTGAAAGGGTTCAGAAAAGATTTACAAGGATGTTGTCAGGGTTGGAGGATTTGAGTTATAGGGAGAAGTTGAATAGGCTGGGGATGTTTTCCCTGGAGCATCAGAGGCTGAGGGGATGACCTTATAGAGGTTTATAAAATCATAAGATGCATGGATAGGGTAAATAGACAAGGTCTTTTCCCTAGGATGGAGGAGTCCAGAACTAGAGGGTATTGGCTTAACGCGAGAGGGGAAAGATTTAAAATGGACCTAAGAGGCAGCTTTTTCATGAAGAAGGTCATGTGTGCATGGACTGAGCTGCCAGAGGAAGCTGGTAGAAATGCAACATTTAAAAGACACCTGGACGGATATATGAATAGGAAGGGTTTAGATGGATGTGGACCGAATGCTGGCAAATGGGATGAGATTTACGTAGGATATTTGGTCAGCACGGAGGAGTTGGACCAAAGGGTCTGTTTTTTTGCCATTCATCTCTATGACTCTAAGCGGCTCACACTTCTTAAATCTTGCTCGAACATCTCTAGAGTAATTGATAATTGCCACGATGGCAATGGTATTGATCTGTCCTGATTGTTAACATGTACACTATACCATTGCAAAAGGGAAATGAAATTGCTGAGGTGAATAGAAGGGTGTATTCAGAGAGAGGCTGGATAAGCATATGAGAAGAAAAGATTAAAATGACATGCTGATGGGTTTAGATAAAGTGGACAAGGTGAAGATCTTGCGGGGTATAACAGCTGTTATAAACCAACTGGACTGAATGATTTGTCTTCTTGCTATAAATTTTATACAGTTCTATAAAATGTAAACTATTAAAGTGCAATTGTCTCTGAAAAAGTTTGCTTTCTTCTTAGCAATGGCAGATTAATTATGCAAACTCGAATGAGATAATCTCAGGTTTGAGGATTGTGTTTTTCTCCAATCGGAGTAGAAGGGAGAAAAAAATAAGTGAAACTGTTCCAAATTTGATTTATAATGTTAAACTTTATAGTGGACCTGAGATTAATTAGTTATTAACAAAAGGTACATAACATGGAGGGACTCATAACATTTAAAGAGAAATCTGAATTTCCTGGAATTAATTCAATTAACGTGTACAAAATTCATAATCATAAGACTGAAAATTATAATATACAAATGAAAAGCAATGTTGATTAAACACTTTCAGCAGATATAATATACTCTACACTACAGAATAACTTTTCATTTAACATTCAAAACAACTAAAAATGTCTCTTAATACTTAAAATTTACCCTGACCCCTCATTGGATGGTGGACTCTTAATTCTACCAGAACTAGTCCAAACCAATTCTGAGCTATTGAGAATTTGCTTCCTTTCTGTTCACAATGTGGTGAAGGATGAATTAGAGATTCTTTTGCTCTGGATAAAACTAGATGAATCTCCAGTCTTATTTAAATCTTCATGAACACAACCTCTTCAAATGGAGCATGAGCTTCCACTCTCATTCGTGCATCAGGAATCATTGAGATTTGCTGTCTCTTTGCTTTCTCTGAGAACCTTATAGACAGCGGCTGCCTGTGGGGTTAGATGATATCTTAAGGAAACACCTTGTAAGTCAATGCTATCCTGTCTTTCTGTGGTCTCTTCCCTCTCAAAGCTCATCTCCATGGCAATATAAATCACATGGGAATGCATCTAGGTAGATTTGCTTATTAACGATCCTTTTCACTCAACTTTTTTCTCTTGAAACTAAATATTTAATCATATAATCATTTACAAAACCTGACATTCCTGAAACCTTAGAGTGTAACTTTTTGTCTACTGTCAGCACTGACTGCGATGCACCTTTTCCCAATAAATAACCTGTTCTTCCACCATTCATGCCCCCCCATCACGATCCCTCCCTCCTCCTTTTAACTTTCATACTCTAACTGCTATTGTGCACTGGTTTAATGAGATAGGTTGTGTTCGGAAGTAGAAATAGCACTTTGATGTTTTCAGGAAGCTCACCATACTCTAACCACTCAGGCTCACTGACAGTTCAATTCAGAACATATCACCATTTTTCCCTTCATTTCTCCATTTTACTCTGAATTAAAGATGGAGTGCTGAAACACGATCATCTTAGAAAACCTAAAAATGTAACAAGCAGTTTGTGAAATATTAACAAGCATAAAGCGTCCTGCAAAAAGAATGCGCCTATCAGCAGCATTAACTACATTCGCTTGCTTTGTTGGCTTCTTTTCTATTCAAGTTAAGAAAACTAGTTAATTCACAAAACAGCAAAAAAAAAGTTTGCAACGGCCTTGTCCAAGCTTATGTTAACATGTTTTTCCAGGATATACACTCAAAAATGTATTTAGAGTCTTTGTCAAAAGATATCAGTTTGGTTTGCAAATACAGATCATTCTCCTATAATGCGTGTTTCGTCAACACGATTTGGCTGTAACGTGATTGGTGAATTGTGGAACAATTTTTTTTTAAACGCAAACTCCTGTTGGCTATTATGTAATTCCATGCCAGTTCCCTTAAGTCCACTGTCCACTTCAGGTCAAGCAAAAGAAGTTGGATGATGGATCAAATACTTTCTGACCTTATTGTTGATGATTTTAAGGATGTTTTTATAAGGTATTCGCCAAAAATGGATACCCTCGCAACTTCATCATCAGATGCCTAAGGGAGAGACAATGGAACGAGGACATGCCACAACCCAAAGGACTAGCCATACTACCATACATCAGGAGCATTTCCGAACTGACAGTCAGACTACTGCGACCACTAGGACTCATAACAGCACACAAACCAACAGCCACGCTCAAACAACAGCTCACCTGAACGAAGGACCCAATACCCAGCATAAGCAAAACTAATGTAGTATACAAAATCCCATGCAAGGACTGCACAAAACACTACATCAGACAAACAGGAAGACAGTTAACGATCCGTATACATGAACACCAACTAGCCACAAAACGACACGACCAGCTATCCTTAGTAGCCACACACACAGACGACAAGCAACATGAATTCGACTGGGACAACACCACATTGTAGGGCAAGCCAAACAGAGAACAGCCAGGGAATTCCTAGAGGCATGGCACTCATCCACAGACTCCATCAACAAACACATCGACCTGGACCCAATATACCGGCCACTACAGCGGACAGCTGGAACTGACAACCGGAAGCGGCAGAGACAGGCCACTATAAATGCCGGAGGAAACAGCACAGAAACGCTTCACAGGAGGCTCCCAAGTACTGAGGATGTCACCTAGACAGGGGACGAAACGTTTGCAAGATAAATTCCCAGCTCGGCGAACAGAACCACAACGAGCACCCGAGCTACAAATCTTCTCCCAAACTTTGATGTTTTTATAAATTATTGCAAGAGAAAAGATTTGGGTTTCAAGATTCTCCTCATTCCGGACAATGCACCAAGCCATCCTCCCACCATTGGTGAGCTTCCTGAAAACATTGAAGTGCTATTTCTACTTCCAAACACAACCTATCTCATTAAACCAGCGCACAATAGCAGCTTTTAAAGCTTATTATTTAAGGCACACATGCAGGAAGCTGATATCACCTACTGAGGTAGATAATGAGAACAGTGTTCTTCAATTTTGGGAGAGCTTTAACATTGAGAATGCTATTGACATCATTGTGGAGGTCTGGGGTGATGTCAGTAAGGACTGCTTGCTTGCAGTTTGGCCGAAGCTTCTCTCTAATTTTCTTCATGATTGTAAAGACGTTGAATCATCAGAGAAGCTTCCAACAATCAAAGAACATTGTGTCGCTGTTGCAAAGCAAACTGGATTTGAAGAAGTAGAGATTGATCTGCAACAACGTGTTGCTGCGGGAAAAGTTGAAGCTCGAGATGAAGTCCATGATGCAGCACCATGAGGACATTTCACTTCTCTTCTGTCTTCTATCCTGAGGGAAGTTGAGAAGCCATGACTAGAAGACAGTGACTACAATGCTCAGAAGACAATGACTGGAATGCAGCAGGATAGCAGTGTGTGGCATACAGTCTTATCTTGCTCCCTATGAACAGCTTCTTTATGAAAGAAGAAAGATGGCTAAGCAGCAAAAACTCAATGTCCTTTTTAAGCCAAACACCAAGAAACAGTTTGAGGACAAAGAACCACATCCATTCATTTTTGGACGAAATATTTTCTTTTGCCGGAACCCTGCACCCAGAACTGCACCTGAAAATAATGATGACACTCCTGATGACCCTCAGCCCTTGTCTTAATACAGTACTGTAATTCAACAAACCCAGAAACCCCTTAAAATGTTACATTTATTGTATTTTTAAAAAATATATGATTTGAACATTTACTTAGACAGTGCTATCGTTGTACTTTTTTTGTTTTGATTTTTACTGATATTTTTGGTGGCTTGCCCCAACCCTGTTTTTTCCCATAGGCCCCATTATTTCTATTGCACAATCATCTATAACACGAGGTTGCATGGGAACGCAACTACCACATTATAATAGAACAGCAGTATTGTAGAATTGTCCTTAACAATAAGACAAAGAACCGGGGAATGGCCATAACAAAAACGGTAATTATGCATACATGCGTTTGGTTGCTTCAACATGTTGCTTATTGGCAAATCTGTCATAACTCCCTCAAAAAGCAATTATGTAATGATATATTAATACTGGATCCAATGCATTTGTGCAGAACTAAACAATGAAAAACTAATTTATATTTAACTGCCTGTTAATGCTTAACCACACCTTTCTAATTTAAATTTATTTCTGATGCAGCTGTTATATGAGCAAACAAATTATGTTGTTTCCAACAAGATTAATATGCATTATTAATAGAAAATAGGTCTGCGTTGCTCAGCAAAAAAAAGTTTGCTAAAATAGACTGCAGATAGAAATGTTTTCATGATCTAGAAAGGGAAAATAAAATCAATGGCCACGTTTAACAGCAATCATACTCTACTTGTAAATTGGCAGCACATTAGGAGTCAAAACTGACCAGTGTGGGGAGATCCTGACCCTGCAAGAATAATGACACAGTAGGATATGCCAGCTTGGATAGATATGGAGAGGTAGCTAGAAATGAGGCAAACAGATTGCGAGTGAATTCTGAAACAAAAACTGAAATTGCTGGAGAAACTCAACAGTTCTGGCAGTATCTGCGGGGATAAATTAGAGGTAATATTTTGGTTCCAGAGACGTTTCTTCAGAAGCTAGTGAATTCTCTTTGATTCAAAGTCAACACAGCAAGCTGCAGAGCATCAGTGTTCTTTGAATTGGCCACCTTGAGAATGGAAGCTTTTGTGACACAGCGATAGTGACCTAACCTGTGAGCCAGGAGACATGATTGAAGTCCCACCAGCTGCAGATGTTGTAATAGTATCCCTGATAAGGTCAATTAAAGATAAATTGGCCACTTTGAAATAGGCCACATTGTCCAAGTGGAAAGGCATTAGTCTTGTAAACCTCAAATCATGAGTTCCAATTCTGTCTGTGCTTCAAGGCAACTAGAATGATTGAGGCCTCTCATTGTGCCATGATAGTATCCCTATCTTGGAACTAGGAGGCTCGGGTTCTTAGGTGTTTAATAACATCTCGGAACAGGATGATTCAAAAATATCTTGGTCAATTTGGTTAAAGAGTAGCTACATTCAATCTTGGCAAGAGACAATAAAACTGCAGATGTTAGAATCCAAAGTAGACTAACAGGAAGTTTGAAGAATACAGCAATCCCGGCAGCATCAGGAGGCAGGAGCAAGTTTAGAAGTATGGACCTGAAGCAGGGTTAACAACTGAATTGTTGACTTTTCCATCTCCTGATACCGCCTGGCATGCTGTGTTCTTCTAGCCTCCTGCCTTGTCTACTTCAATCTTAGCAGGGCCTGGAAACTGAGCCCCACTCCTCCCATTCACAAATACTGAGGTTTCCTGGAATTGTTCCAACTGAAGGTGGAGGAAAACACTATCATTCTACTATTCCGTGAAAATGAAACTACTTTTTCCACTTACCAAGCTGGCCCATTAAATATTTTATCTACATCAGTATATTCAATAAAGAAGCACCCTAAAAAAGAGTGATATAGCTCAAAGTCAGGATGGTGTGGAAGTTGGAGGTGAACTTGCAGATTTTTCACTGTATCTCCTGATCGTCTCATCTTAGTGGTAAAGGTAAAGTGGTAAACTGTGCCTTGAAAATGATGGATTCACCTTGGGGAGTCAGAAGATAACTTACTCATCACAGAACCTCCAGCCTGTGACCTGCTGACGTGGCCACAATATTTATGTGCCTGGCCTTAGGTTTCTGACCAATTAACTCCTTGGATGTTATGATATTCATGTAGGCTTTTAACATGAAATTCAAACTGCCAACTATGAACAGAGATACACAGCATAAGATTTCATGTTTTCAACAGAATCTTTTCCTGTAAAAGAACTAAGCAAGATAAGTAGCACAATATTATATTCCATAAATCATGACTGTTCATGCCCAAAAATTTCAACAGGTGTTCCTTTTTTTCTTCATTTATACTCAACCGTTTCCCTGTACTTCCCATGATCATCAGAACGCCGTCATGTTTCCTGGGACCAAACATAAGTGGCACCAGCTCTCAAAGTTCAACACAAATATAGTAGCATAGGACTTCAGAACAGATATAGGCCATTGAGCCCTTTGTTGTTCAATAATATTCAATAAGATAATGGCAGCATTCCTCATCCTGTGAATGAATACATTTTTTAAAAGTAGCGCATTCAGGTAGGACTAGCCATTCAGTGAATTTAGTACCTCAATATTTTTAAACTCCAAATCTCACTTGGCATCACAATCAAAATGGATATTTTTAGAAAACCTACCAACATTTCTTGTTTCACTACAGAAAATCTATTCTACACACTTACCACTTCAGTATTAAAAATCTTCTTGTACTGTTTTATAGGAGTGATCATCCATCATGTAATGTGGTTGCTACATAAGTGCAGATACAACCAATGACAGGATAGGCCGCAGGAGGTGCCTGCAGAAGTAGACATCACGAAAGAAGCAGTGCTCCGCAAGCTTGTAATTTCAAATAAACCTACTGGTATGACTTCTGACTTTATCCACCCCAGGCCAATACTGGCACCTTCACATTGTGATTTGTGTTAAGGAAAAGGCAGTGACTAGAGACAGCCAGACAGCAAGGTCTTGATTTTTTTGAAGGGGAAGCTCCAAACCAAAACATAGTTCTGCTTCTTTTTGTCAGATCCAGCCTCCCTGAGTCATACGTCACTTTTGGCAGCTACCATCTTGGAGACTCCCTCTGCCTCTTCTGTTACTACAAGCTTAAATAGTGGGTATCTTTTCAATTTACACTCTTGGTGCTACAAACAGGTAACGTTGACTGCATTCACAGCCTTTTTTGATGTTTTTATGCTTAATTATAAAGATGACCTCTTGTGCAACTTCCTCTCCCTTATGTAGCAAAAAAAGCTAACAAGTGAGTTCTTCATTTTTGTTTTCTCACTAAACAAAATTACAAGACTAAAGTTTGGAGCCTTTCATAAAAGGAAATCAGAACCAAATTTTCATTCATAATTGCATCTTCATATTTTAACTACATTATTTGATTTTTGCTCAGAATTATTTGCAATTTTGCAAGTTGTTTACTTCAAACACAAACAGCAGAAAAAGGGATCTGCTGGAGATCAATATCCGAAGCTAAACAGTTCTAACTTGAGATGTCACGTGTGTTGGACCGAATTTTTATTTATGTGACATTTGTTGGTTCAATCAAGGCAATCACTAAACTGATAAAATTTATTCAGTAACCCCACTAACTGTCAGCAGTTGACCACCTTTGTTTATTGTCTAACCAGTTTTTAATTAACTGTATCTCTGTTTTAATCAGAACCTCCCATTATTTTGTGGTTATCATTTCACCAATAATGAAACTCTATTGTCTTCTTTTCTCGAATGGAATAATCAACAAACTGTATGAAAAACTGCACATCAGAATGAGTTATTAATACAAAACAGTATAAAGGATTAAGTGGTCAGGCAAGTATGATACTTTGATAATGATTATATTTAAATTATTTTACAATACAATGTTGGTGAATGGTCCTGATGGATGGAATGAAAATAATACAGTGCTGAAATAATAGTCTGGCACTAATTAACAGATCATTGAAACTGAATCAAATCTGACTACATTATACACTTTTATGTTAACTCCACCATTTCTCACATTCATAATTCACACCAGCACAAATAAAATTGCTGAAATGCAAGTGGCTCAAGAAAGTAAGGACTAAATACATCACTTGCCATGAATCATTGAATCCCTACAGTGGGAAAGCAGGTCAGTTGATCCATCAAGTCTGCATTAACTCTCAGAGGAGCACTCTACCCACACCCTCCCCCTACTCTATCATTGCTATCCTGCATTTCCCATGGCTAATCCACAGAGTCTAAACATCCCTGGATGCTATGGGCAATTTAACATGGCCATCACCACCTGGCCTGGCCTACATGTGATTCCATACCTGCAGCAATGTGATTGACTTGCAATGCCTCATGAAATGGTACAGAAAGCTATTCAGCTACACCAATCACTATGAAATCTCAACAAAGATATTAAACTGAATGAACAATCTGGGATACTGCAAAATTCTCCTGACTAACATATGGGGGCTAGTGCCAAAATTGAAAGAGCTGTCTCACAGACTAGTCAAACAAAGGCCTGAAATTAAGTCATTGAGTTATATAATACAGAAACAGACCATTTGGACTAATCAGTCCATAGTCATACTCACATACCCAGACCTTACAGATAATGTTTCATACATTACCAACTCCATCTCTGGATTTGTTCTGTCCCACCTGCACAGTGGAATATAGTTGGAAGGGAGTTGCCCTCAAAGTCCTCTGGACCCCATGAAGTCGCATGGGGACTTCGGGTCAAACATGGGCAAGGGAACCTCCCGCTGATTACTACTTTGCTGTCCTTGCTCAGTTGATGAATCAATACTCTTCCATGTCAAAAGTGAGGACTGCAGATGCTGTAGATCAAAGCCGAAAAATGTGGCGCTGGAAAAGCACAGCAGGTCAGGCAGCAACCAAGGAGCAGGAAGGTTGATGTTTCACACATAAGCCCTTCATCAGGAATTCCTGATGAGGGGCTTATGCCCGAAACATTGATCCTCCTGCACCTTGGATGCTGCCTGACCTGCTGTACTTTTCTAGTGGCACATTTTTTGTCTCCTCCTTGTTGAACATTACTTGGAGGAAGCACCGAGGGTGGCAAAGGCAGAACTTCTGGTCTGGATGGGGGATTTCAATGGCTACCACCAGGAATAGCTCAGCAGCCGTACCACTGATGGAGCTGGTTGGGTCCTAAAGGGCATAGCTGCTAAACTGGGTCTGTGGCAGGGGGTGAGGGAATAAACAAAAGGAAAAATCATACTTTCCCTCATCCTTACCAATCTGCCAGCTGCAGATGCATCAGTCCATGACAGTATCGGTAAAAGAGAGCACCATGTAATCCTTGTGGTGACAATGTCCTATCTTCACATCAAAAATACCCTCCATCATGTTGTGTGGCACTATCACCATGCTCGATGGGACAGATCTAGCAACTTAAGACTGACTGTCCATGAGGCACTGTGGGCCATCAACAGCAGCAGAATTCCACCCTAACATCATGGTCTGGCATATCCACTCCTCAACCATTACCATCAACTGTGGTTCAATGCAGAGTGCAGGAGGGCATGCCAGGAGCAGCACCAGCCACAGCTGAAAATGAGATGTCAACATGGTGAAGCTACCAAGCAGGATTACTTACATGCCAAACAGCATAAGCAATAAACTGTAGACAGAGCTAACCGATCCCACAACCTATGAATCAGATCTTAGCGCTGCAGAACTGTTACAGCCAGCCACGAATGATGATGGCATTTACGTAGCATGAATGCTAGTTGCCAGCTCAAGCCTGGATATTAGAACATAGAATATAGAACAATACAGCACAGAACAGGCCCTTCAGCCAAGATGTTGTGCTGAACATTTGTCCTAGCTTAAGCACCTATCCATGTACCTATCCGATTGCCGCTTAAAGGTCAACAATGACTCTGCCACTCCCACAGGCAGCGCATACCATGCCCCCACCACTCTCTGAGTAAAGAACCTACCCCTGACATCCCCCCTATACCTTCCAACCTTCACCTTAAATTTATGTCCCCTTGTAACATTCAGTTGTACCCGGGGAAAAAGTCTCTGACTGTCTACTCTATCTATTCCCCTGATCATCTTATAAACCTCTATCAAGTCACCCCTCATCCTTTGCCGTTCCAATGAGAAAAGGCCTAGCACTCTCAACCTATCCTCGTACGACCTATTCTCCATTCCAGGCAACATCCTGGTAAATCTCCTCTGCACCCTCTCCAGAGCTTCCACATCTTTCCTAAAGTGAGGTGACCAGAACTGCACACAGTACTCCAAATGTGGCCTTACCAAGGTCCTGTATAACTGCAACATCACCTCACGACTCTTGAATTCAATCCCTCTGCTAATGAACGCTAATACACCATAGGCCCTCTTACAAGGTCTATCCACCTGAGTGGAAACTTTCAAAGAGCTATGAACATAGACCCCATGATCCCTCTGCTCCTCCACCTTACTAAGAACCCTACCACTAACCCTGTATCCCGCATTCTTATTTGTCCTTTCAAAATGGACAACCTCACACTTAACAGGGTTGAACTCCATCTGCCACTCCTCAGCCCAGCTCTGCATCATATCTAAGTCCCTTTGCAGCTGACAACAGCCCTCCTCACTATCCACAACTCCACCAATCTTCGTATCGTCTGCAAATTTACTGACCCACTCTTCAACTCCCTCTTCCAAGTCATTAATAAAAATTACAATCAGCAGAGGACACAGAACTGATCCCTGCGGAACTCCACTTGTAACTGGGCTCCAGGCTGAATATTTACCATCTTCCACCACTCTCTGACTTCGACCGGTTAGCCAGTTCTCTATCCAACTGGCCAAATTTCCCATTATCCCATGCCTCCTGACTTTCTGCATAAGCCTACTATGGGGAACCTTATCAAATGCCTTACTAAAATCCATGTACACTACATCCACTGCTCTACCCTCAGCCACATGCTTGGTCACCTCCTCAAAGAATTCAATAAGACTTGTAAGGCAAGACCTACCCCTCATGCTGGCTGTCCCTAATCAAGCAGTGTCTTTCCAGATACTTCTAAATCCTATCCCTCAGTACCCTTTCCATTACTTTGCCTACCACCGAAGTAAGACTAACTGGCCTGTAATTCCCGGGGTTATTCCTATTCCCTTTTTTGAACAGGGGTATGACATTCGCCACTCTCCAGTCCCCTGGTACCACCCCCGCTGACAGTGAAGGTGAAAAGATCATTGCCAATGGCTCTGCAATTTCCTCTCTTGCTTCCCACATAATCCTAGGATATATCCCATCAGGCCCAGGGGACTTGTCTATCCTCATGTTTTTCAAAACGCCCAACACATCTTCCTTCCTAACAAGTATCTCCTCTAGCTTACTAGTCCATTTCATACTCTCCTCCTCAACAATACAGTCCCTCTCATTTGTAAATACTGAAGAAAAGTACTCATTCAAAACCTCTCCCATCTCTTCCGACTCAATACACAGTCTCCCACTACTGTTCTTGATCGGACCTACCCTCGTTCTCGTCATTCTCATGTTTCTCACATACGCATAAAAGGCCTTGGGGTTATCCTTGATCCTACCTGCCAAAGATTTTTCATGCCCTCTCTTAGCTCTCCTAATCCCTTTCTTCAGCTCCCTCCTGGCTATCCTGTATCCCTCCAATGCTCTGTCTGAACCTTGTTTCCTCAACCTTATGTAAGTCTCCTTCTTCCTCTTTACTAGACATTCAACCTCCCTCGTCAACCAAGGTTCCCTCATGCGACCATCTCTTTCCTGCCTGACAGGTACATACATATCAAGGACACGTCATATTTGTTCCTTGAAAATGTTCCACATTTCAACGACATCCTTCCCTGACAGCCTGTGCTCCCAACTTATGCTCCTCAGATCCTGTCTTGCAGCATCGTATTTACCCTTCCCCCAATTGTAAAACCTACCCTGTTGCACGCACCTATCTCTCTCCATAACCAAGGTGAAAGTCACAGAATTGTGGTCACCATCACCAAAATGCTCACCCACTAACAAGCCCATCACTTGTCCTGGTTCGTTACCGAGAACCAAATCCAATATGGCCTCCCCTCTGGTCAGACAATCTACATACTGTGTTAGAAAAGCTTCCTGGACACACTGCACAAACATCGCTCCCTCCAATCTACTTGATCTAAAGAGCTTCCAATCAATATTTGGGAAATTGAAATCGCCCATGACTTCTACTTTGTGGCTTCTGCACCTTTCCAAAATCTGTTTCCCAATCTGTTTCTCCACATCTCTGCTGCTATTGGGAGGCCCATAGTAAACACCCAACAAGGTGACTGCTCCTTTCCTATTTCTGACTTCAGCCCATACTACCTCCAAAGGCAGATCCCCCTCAAACTGCCTTTCTGCAGCCATTATACCATTTCTAATTAGCAACGCCACCCCCCCTCCTTTTTTACCACCCTCCCTAATCTTACTGAAACATCTGTAACCAGGAACCTCCAACAACCATTCCTGTCCCGCTTCTATCCAATTTTCCGTGATGGCCACAACATCGTAGTCCCAAGTACCGATCCACGCCTTAAGTTCACCCACCTTATTTCTGATTCTCCTTGTGTTGAAGTATACACACTTGAACCCATCTCAGTGTCTGCAAGTATTCCGTGTCAATGCTGCCTTCTCCACAGCCTCCCTACATTCTTGGACATCCTGAAAAACAGCTACTTGCTGGACTACAAGTCCAGATCCCAACTGCCTGCCAAATTAGTTTAAACCCCCCTGAAGAGTGCTAGCAAACCTACCCCCCAGGATATTGGTGCCCTTCTGGTTCAGGTGCAACCCGTCCTGCTTGTATAGGTCCCACCTTCCCCAGAATGCAGTCCAATTTTCCAAATACCTGAAGCCCTCCCTCCTACACCATCCTTGCAGCCACGTGTTTAACTGCACTCTCTCCCTATTCCTTGCCTCACTATCACATGGCGCCGGCAACAACCCAGAGATGATGACTCTGTCCCTCCTAGCTTTTAGCTTCCAGCCTAACTTCCTGAGCTCCTGAATGACCTCCACACCCCTCTTCCTACCTATGTCATTGGTGCCAATGTGCACCACGACTTCTGGCTGCACACCCTCCCCCTTAAGGATTCTGAAGACACGGGAGGCAACAAACCAACCGAGAGTCTCGCCCATGTCCACAGAACCACCTGCCTGTCCCTCTAACAAAGAGTCTCCTATAACTAGCGCTCTCCTCCTCTCCCCCTTTCCCTTCTGAGCCTCAGAGCCGGACCTCGTGCCACTGAACCGGTCACTGCAGCTTACCCCTGCTAGGCCGTCCCCCCCAACAGTATCCAAAGCGGTATACTTTATGTTGAGGGGAATGACCACAGGGGATCCCTGCACTGCCTTCTTCCTCCCCTTCCCACCTCTAACTGTTACCCAGCTACCTCTGTTCTCTGGCGTAACTATGTCCCTGTAGCTTCTATCTATCACCCTCTCAGCCTCTCGAATAATTCTCAGTTCATCCAACTCCAGCTCCAGTTCCCTAACGCGGTCTGTGAGGAGCTGGAGCTGGCTGCACTTCCAGCAGATGAAGTCGGCAGGAGCATCGGTGGTCACCCCTACCTCAAACATCCTGCAGGAGGAACATTCCACTGCCTGCACTGCCATAACTCTACACTTAGTCTCCAAAACAAGAACACTAAGTAACTTACCTGTTCAGCCGACTGAGTCCTTTTTTTTAGGTTAGAGGAGGATGGAGAGTGGGAGACTCTACGTGTGTAGTGTTTCGGGTTCCTTCTCCACTCAAATAACAATCACTTACCTTCCCGACCAGCTCTGCGCTCCAATTTCACTTCCGCCCAGCTCCCGCTGCTCTCTGCTGCAAAAAATGTTGTTCAGGTCTTATTGCGTTTGAACATGAATTGCTTCAGTACTTGAGGAATTGTGAAAGATAATACGAGGGACACAGTTTAAAAACAAAATGAAGTCTCCCACTTAAATATTTTAAATCAACCTGTATCTGAGGTAGCTGGGACTTGAAATAGCAGAGCAGATGAATGGAGCCAATCAGCCTATTCCTGCTTCTAATTTTCATATATGCATAGACGAAATAGAGAAAAATAACTGAACTGGGAGAACTGACATTTGTTCAACGTAACTATTTCCAGACAAATCAGCACCTCTGCCTTTATGATCCTTCTTGACAAAAAAAGGACAACATAACCTTGTTAAAGGGGCAGTGTCATCACACCAGACAGTTACTTCTGACATTTTAAGACTGTGCTCAGATCTTATGGAATTCCAGCACATTTAGACAATAAAGGTAACGTGTCATGCTAAACCATAAGGTTATTCACTGATTCAAGAGAGACCATTAGTGGTGGTAGAAACTCAGATTCTCAGCCTCAGAAAACCAGAAAGGAAAACTAAAATAGCTATTTTAGAAGAACATATTAAGTTAAAATCCTGGACTGCATTGAGTTAGCTCATGTCCTTCAGAGAAGAAAACTGCCATCCTTACCTGGTCAGGCCTACAGCAATGTGGTAGACTCAACTGACAATTAGGGATGGGCAATAATACTGGCCTAGCCAGTGTTGCCCTTGTCCCTCGAATGAATCCAAAATTAAAGGTGTATCAGTCCATCTTCTGCAACGATCTTTATTGGTTCTGGACTTGGAAATAATACTTCTTGTTGCAAATAATTATTGTTGCAAACAATGTCTGTAAAATGTGGAGATAAAATTGGACTTGCCCATGATTAATACCTCTAATCCAGCAATTAAAGATAAATATTGGTCTAAATCTTGCGATCTCTGTACTGTCAGAACTGGGATGTATGTCAGGAGATGTGTCTCCTGATCCTGGAGATGTTCTGAATTGCAGACACACATGGGAATTTCTGTTTTCCTAAATTCCTGATGCCAGAAACCTCTGCAAAAGTCTCTGTAGTGATTGCGACCAAGTAGATCATGTTGACTATGAGATCGTTGATTAGGGTTGTTACCCTGGACAATCAAGAAGCGCAGGCTGATCAATATAAACAAGGAATTCAGAATCTCTTCTGTTCACAGGACTAACTCTGAGCTGGCTGGCCACAGTGCACAAGTGAAAAAAGAGGTGACTTGGTGATGAGATACTGGCCTCTGTGTAGTTATATTTCAATCACCATCTGAGATTAGAGGTCCTAGACTCGGACGAGATGTGTAGGTCTTATCTATAAGCTTATCCAGGAAACACTAGGCAGTTTAGTACCTCATCTAGCAGTTGGGTAAATGTAGAGTGACCAACACCCACATTCCAACCTTCCACGTCCCAACCCAATTGACGACAACTCTTTCCACTGACCCATCCACACCCCAGATCTCACCACTACCCAATCCCCCCCCCAAGTCCTCCCTGATCTGACAACCCAGCTGCCTTTCTTAACTGCATCACTCACCTACCCAGAACACATTACTCTCGGAAGAAATAGACAGTATCACTGGATTGTCAAAAATTTCATAGAGCACAGCAATGTGCTTAGCACTACCACTGACCAAAAGATCTAAGCCTGAATGCATCACATGTATCTGTTTGTCTGTTATGCCAATAAGTTGACAGTTATATTTAGAAAATTGTACCTCAGCTTCCAGGAGGTGAAAAAGAAAAGATCAAGACTGTTTTCATGAAGTCATGCAGTTTGTGAGTTAGAAATAGTGCTGTTCAGTGTAATTGAATCATCAGGTACTGAGTTCTACTATTTCCAAAAGAAGCAATTGCTGTCTGAGATAAAAGCAGAAATGACTGGAAATGCTCAGCAGGTCAGGCAGCACCTGTAGAGACAGAAATAAAGTTAATGTTTCATGTCAATGATCTTTCATCAAAACCAAGCGGTAGGTGAAGATGATTACTGATAACTTCTCATTACTTCTCTGTCAAATCAATTCTTATTGTGTCTAGCATCAGCTTGAAGCTTTCTATAAATCCCATTATCCCAAGATCTGAAAGCTGCATCGAGCTTGCTGCCTGATATTCAAAGCTGCTCACCTACAGCTGACAATTTCCCTCACACTTTCCCTCCAACAATTTCCTTCACTTCTTTGTGTTACAGATCCTATTGTGGTCAACGGTACTCAGAACACCATCATTTATCCCTTTTGACTCCAGGTATTTTGAACTGCAGTTCTCTTACTGTTACCAACAAAACTGTGGAGAGAATTTTCCACCTTTGATGGAGTTGATCGTTTATCTGTCATGTCCCCACCCACGAAGAAAAGTTGTCAGCCTTCCAACAGACTGATGAGAAGTCTGCCAGCAGTTAAAATGCACGACAAGAAAACCAAACTTTGTGTGAGTGGGATTTCTGTCTCTCAAATGAGTGGGATCCCACCCTTAGATCGAACAACAGCTCCATCAATCCTGATTTGGAGGTGCCAGTGGTGGACTGGGGTGTACAAAGTTAAAAATCACACAACACCAGATTATAGTCCAACAGGTTTATTTGGAAGTGCTGCTCCTTCATCAATACTGGCCGTGCCAACAGCTCTGTTGTGGAGATTGCTGGAACTGCAATGTCTTAAGATAAAGACCCAATGCATCCTCAGACCCAGGTAAGAAGATGCTATCTTCTGCAGGGGTCTCCCCAGTGAGCAAAGGGAACCACCCAAAGTCAGTAACCTTCCCTTTCCTTCCTATCCTTTTAATAACATTGGAAGAAAACTGGCCCCTGCCCAGGGCCAACCACATTATGGAATGGGCAGGATAATGTTGGCATAACTACACTCTTAACAATAGATTATAAGTTATTTATTTCTTTAAATATGATAGCATTGATGCCTGCCCATAATCCATATTGTGGAGTTCAGCAGGAAACAGATGGGAAGGTAATTACTCTGGTTTAAGACCCAAGTTGCTCTCAATCAAACTGAATTTGAAATTTCACTATGTTGTTGCCAGCCCTAAGAGGGTCCTTGAATATGAGATCTCACATTAATCCTACCTCAATACATTGTATCAGATCTAAAATAGCCTGTTTCCAAATTGGGAATATAATGTACGGCTCTAAGAAACAATCTCTGATGCTCTGTACAAATCCGTTTTCCATGTTACCCTTGCCCATCTAATTTGTCCAGTCAGTTTGCAGATTAAAATTATCTACAGTAATTGTAGTGTCTTCTTACATGCCTCCATTATTCTGAATTTATTCTTTGTCCCACAGTGAGACAACTCTCCTATTTTGTTACAAATGTTATATGCATTCAGAAAATTGCTTTAAGCTTTGACTTTTTATGTTAATACTTAATTTAGTTCTAATTTTTGCTACACTCTTCTTAGAAATTTATCTCTTCCTTTCACACTTTGATTATTGTTTTTCTCTTCATCATTTTTATTCAATTAGTCAGCAGGAGATTGAGGGACAAATATGTAAGGAGATTGCACATAGCTGCAAGAATAATAGGTTTGTAATAGTAGGGGATTTTGACTTTCTTAAGATCGACTGGGACTGCCACAGTGTTAAGTGCTTGGGATGGAATGAATTTTTTGAAGTGTATTCAAGAAAGAATTTCTCATGCACTATGTAGATGGCCCTACAAAAAAAAGGGGCAAAATTTGACCTCCTCTTGGGAAATAATGCTGCGCAGGTGACGGAGGTGTTATAGGTGGAGCACTTTGGGACCAATGACCATAATTCCATTAGTTTTAAAATAGCTATGGAAAAGAATAGGTCTGGCCTACAAGTTAAAGATCCACATTGGGTGCAAGGCCAATTTTGATGATCTTATCCAGGAACTTTCAAAAGTTGATTAGGGATAAGGAATGACTAGTAAGTGGGAGACTTTCATACATGAGTTAATGAGGGTTCAGGGCCAGCATGTTCCTGTTAGAATGAAGGGGAAGGCTGGTCTGAATAGGGAACCCTGGATGACGAGAGAAAATGGTCAAGAAAAATAAGGGGTTAAATGACATGTATAAGCAGCTGGGATTAAGTGAATTCTTTGCGGAATATGGAGGGTGTCAGAGTACACTTAAGAGAGAAATCAGGAGGGATAAATGTGGACGTGAAATGGCTTTGGCAGATAAGGTACATGAGATTCCAAAGCGATTCTATGAGTACATGAAGGGCAAAAGAGTAACTAGGGAGAGAATAGGGACTTGTAAAGATCAACAAGGCCATCTGTGAGCAGATGCACTAGAGATGATTGAGATCCTAACTGAGTATTCCTCATCAGTATTTACAATCAAGAAAGGCATGGATGCTAGGGAGCTTGGGGAAATAAATAGTGATATCTTGAAGGGAGTCCATATTTATAGAAGAGGAGGTACTGAAAGTATGAAAACACGTAAGGGAAATAAAACAGCAGGACTTGATGAAGTGTATCCCAGGACATTTTGGGAGGTTGGGGATGAAGTTGTAGGGCCCCTGAATGGAAACATTTGTATCATCAACAGCCACAGATGAAGTGCCCGAATTTTGGAGAGTGGCTAATGTTGTGCCAGTATTTAAGAAAAACTGCAGAGAAATGTCTGGGAACTACAAACCATGAGCATAACATCTCTGATAGATAAGTTGTTAGAGGTGATTCTGAGAGACAGGATCTAGAGGCATTTGGAGTGGCAAAGACTCATTTGGGATAGTCAGCAAGCCTTTGAGCATGGAAAATTGTGTCTTATGAATTTGAGTTTTTTGAAGGGGCGACCAAGGGAGTAGATGATGGCAGTGTGATATACGTTATCAACATGAACTTTATCAAGGCCTCTGACAAGATCTGGATTTTAAGTTGTTGAGTAAGGTTAAATCTCATGGGATCCAGGAAGAGCTAACCAACTGGTACAAAACTGACTTCACAGTAGAACTCGAGGGTGTTGGAGAGGGACGTTTTCACAAAGGAGGTCTGAGACCAGCGGTGTGCCATAGGGATTTGTGGTGGGTCCACTGTTATTCGTCATTTATATAAATGATTTGGATGAGAATTTAGTGTATGTTGTTAGTTTGTTTGTGGGTGACATCAAGATTGGTAGCACAGTGAAGAAGGCTATCTGTCAATGCAGTGAGATCTTGATCTACTGGGCCAGTGGGCTGAGGAATGGCAGATAGATTTTAATCTCGATAAATGCAAGGTGTTGCATTCTGGTGCGTCAAACCAACGCACGGCTTGCACAGTCAATAATAGTGCCCTGGGAAATGTTATTGAACAAAGCGATCTAGGAGTCATGGATCCTTGAAAGAGGAGTCACACATAGATAGGGCAGTGAATAAGGCTTTTGGCATGCTTGCATTCTGTGGTTAGAGTATAGGAGTTAGGATATCTTGTTTCAGCTGTACAAAATGTTGATGAAGCCACATTTGGGTACTGCGTGCTGTTCCAGTTGCCCTACAATAGAAAAGATATTATTAAACTAGAAAGAGTGCAGAAAAGATGTACGAGGATATGACTTGGGCTGGAAGGTTTGAGTTACAAGGATAGGTTGGAATGGCTGGGACTTCTTTCCCTCGAGCATAGTAGACTGAAGGGTCTAGATAATATTGAGCGGCATAGATAAGGTAGATAGCCAACAGCTTTTCCCCATGGTAGGGAAGTCTAAAACTAGAAGGCATAAGGGAAAGATACAAAAAGAGCCAGAGGGGAATTTTTTTCACACCAAGGATGATGAGTGTCTGGAATGGGCTGCCGCAGGTATTGGTGGAATCAAGTACAATTTTGTTGTTTAAGAAACATTTAGACAGGTACATGATGGGATATGTATGGTGGGATATGAACCAAATGCAGGCAAATGGGCTGGTTTAACTGTGAAAACTGGCAAAATGGACACTTGGCCCAAAGGGTCTTTTTCCTTGTTGTCGATCATTATGACTCTAATTGAACACTCCCCCTGCACTAATTAGTTTAAAGCCCTTTCTACCACACAAACTCTACCTGCCCCAGAGGTGTGTAAAACTATCTGGCTCATGATGGAATCCACCAGCTGCCATAACATGCAGAAACAACACATTACCTGCACTGTCATTCCTGATACAGTTGATTAGGTTTCATTTATTGCTACAAAATATAATTCTTGAATAATCCCTAAGTTATGACACTCCTTTCTGAATCTAATACAATTACAGATTAGTCATTAATGTAGGTCACAGCTTCTCTGTGAAATCACTGTCTAAACAGAAAAGGAAAAGAAATACAAACACTGGAATGATCAAAAGCCCCCGTGTTTAAATTGTACTCACCACCCTTCCCCCCACTCAGGCAGATCTGCACACATTCTCCACTGATGCCTATTCTTTTTTCTATTTATTCATTTAGGAATATGGGCCTCACTGGCAGGGCCAGCATATTCTGCCCATTCCAAATTGCTGTTGAGATATCTTGGTTTGCACATATACAAGGTGTTGTGTATGAGTCTGAAATGGTCTGAAAGGACTTAAATGACTGCAATAAGCAAAAACAAATGTGTAGGTTAGGTGAATTGACCATGCTAAATTCCCCATAGTATTAGGTGCATTAGTTGGGATAAATGTCGGGAAATGAGTCTGGCTGGGTTACTCTTCAGAGGGTTGGTGTAGACTTGTTGAGCCAAAGGGACTGTTTCCACACTGTAAGGAATCTAATCTAATCATATCCACTCTAAATGTATGGGAATTGGTCAGAGTAAAGATAGAGCATGTTGGAGATCGACCTGGAGCTGCTTTGCTAGTTAAGGATTTGTAGTTACAAAGCTCACATTCATATAATTTGTAAATAGTCACCGTAATAGTATTAACATCTTAGATTAAATCAAAAACAGTATTTTGGTTGGACCTATAAGGTGGACACTTTAATTCACACTACAGCACTTCAGTGATGAAGGAACCCATGAACACCATGTGGTTTCTCTTCCTCTTGGAACTTCTACAATACAAGCATTTATCCTGGAATGGCCATAGAGACTTTGGGTTCTAATTGACCAATAGCTCTATGAGGCAGGATGACCTCCTAGAGATCCACACAAGCCACTTATCATACTATTTAAAGAGCTAACTCCCTGATAATTAAAATGGGATGAGTTGGCCAGGTAGAACTCGGCTGTTCTGGAAACTTTTACTGGGGTGATGGGAGCTTGCCCTCAACGTTCTTGTTCCCATACTTGGTAGCTGCATCCTTTCCTAAAGTACTCATTTTATCAGATTCTCATGGTTAAGGAAATTTTCATTAGTTTTAGTCTTTGCTTCCTCTTCTGATTTAATACTTTAATTTGGCACCCCATCCTCTATACTGTTTGATATTAATCGTCTCCTCTCATCAGGGCAATCTTAATGTGAGTGTATTGCATGAAGAAAGTCAGCTGGCCTCAAAATGGGGTTAATAGGCTTACCCCACCCCATTAATGCCCATTGCCTGTTCAAAAGTCTTGATAATGAACTGTAATTAACCTCTTATTTAAATCTCCCAATTAAACGTGTGAGAAATTTCAAGAAAAATGTTGTTTATAGTTTCATTTTCATTTTCCTAAAGCTAGAACATCTAAAATAGCTTTTTGCCTGGTTGGCAGATTAAGGTTGAAGCTTACTCAGTAATATTCAATATGACAAGATGATATTATCTATCATAAATGCAGCTGCAAAGTTCAGTACCATTATTCGTTTCATAAAAGTTTGCTGGCAACTGTAAGCTTGAGAGATTTGAATAGACTGCACTGTCATCATAACAGTCTATTGATAATTCTTTTCAGCATGTGTGTAATGAAATGATAACTGCTCAACTAGTTCTAAGACTACTATAGGATCAAGATAATATTTGAATCAAGGTTTTCTAGACCAAATTTATATGTTAATAATATTTTGGTTTAACATTTGCCTTCAATTTACAAGGGGAAGTTTACTGACTTGGAAATTTATTGATGTCTCAGCTATTTTGCAGGCATAAAGCAGGGAACTTAATGTATATGTGATAGCAACATGTGCCACCTACCATACTGGTAATGGTGAAGTATACACAAATAATGGGTCTAGAATCTGTTTAAGAACCACTCCTGAAATTCGAATGGCCACTGTGCTTCTGCCAATCTCAACCAAGTCTGTATTTGGTCTAATCCATAGCCTTTCTGGTCAGACTCCAGTTGGAATATTGTGAGCAATTTTGGACACCATAACTGAGGAAGCATGTGCCTACATTGGAGGTGATCCAGAGGAGGTTTACACGAATGGTCCCAGGGTTGAAGGGCTTGTAATATGAGGATCAGTTGAGGATTATGGATTTGGTGGAGTTTAGAAGGATGGGGCATGGATCTGATTGCAATTCATAGAATACTGAGGGGCCTGGATGTAATGAATGTTTCCAGTAGTAACAGAGACTACGACGCAGAGGCACAGCCTCGAGTGAAGGGAAAATTCTTTAGAATTGAGGTGAGGAGGAATTTCTTCATCCAGCGGGTGGTGAATCGGTGAAACTCTTTGCTGCAGAGTACTGTGGAGGCCAAGTCAGCGAGCATATTTAAGTCAGAGATAGATAGGTTTTGATTAGTAAGGTGATCAAAGATTATGGGAGAAGGCAGGAGAATGGGGTTGAGAAACATAGCAGGCATGATTGAATGATGTAGCAGATTTGATGGGCTGAATAGCCTAATGCTGTTATAATCTAATGGCCTTATAACCTTAAAAAGAACAGCTAGAGCCTGCCAGTAAAGTGGTGAATTTAAAACATACATGCCTGTAGCTCAGATAACAAGAGCAGTCTTTACAACTCTACATCAGTGGCATAGATTGTTGCAGTTTGATGATTGGCCCCTCTTCTCTCAGCATTTAAATGAGGGCTACTAATGTAAAGTCTGTGACCTCAAAGTTAAATCCATTCAACAATAAGCTGCCTGGAGATGTGCAAAAGACATCAGCTTATTCCTATTAAACATAAACCAATATCAATCATAACACAGGTCTACCTGTTGCAGTGTTAGGATCACAGCCAGTCCTTAGTTTACAACAATGGATGTGCATTATTGAATTTCACTCACACTAATTCTGGCTAACAGAGAAAGTTTTGCTCAAAGTGAGTTCATCCCAGAAAATTTGATCAGCAACATTGGAGCAATGTCAAACATATTCTGCATTTCTATTCCTGCTCTAGCTTTTAAAGGTAACTGAAACCAGTTCTAGCTTCTCATACAAATGGATTGCACCTTCTCTTTAAAATGTGCCTGCTGGAATGCAGACTAAATGTAATTAGTGCTGCTGTCACATGAACTTGAGTCTCCTCCTGAGGCATGTAGCGGCCCAGTAGTAAAACTAACTGGCCTTTCGAAGTAATGTGTTCAGGAAGGCTGAAATACAGTTTGTGAAGAGAATTGATTTGGAATTCACTTCCAGGAGAATAGCAGACTTTAAAAATCTGATGAAGAGAAGCATTAAGTTGAGATTTTGACAAAATTAAAATACTCAAAAGTTTGCTTCACCAGTCAAAACAAAATAACCATTTTTATGAAACAATAGCAACATCCAGGGATTCAGCTCATGCTGTGTTATGGATTTTGCAGTTTTACGTGAAGACGGGAATATTGTGGCATGTGAAGCACAACGGAGGTGAATTTCCTTTGAGGCCTTCCAGCTGGCCATAACTTCCATGGGCATTCAGTAGAAACTGTGTATGCATTCTCATTAAAATCAGCCAGTGAAATGAAAATGCCTCAGCTCCAGCACTTTGGTATTTTGTGCTGCTGGAGAGTTGTCCTGCACATCACATACAATAGATTTTGCTTCTTTATACCATTGTCTTTTAAAAAATGACCTGTATCTTCACATGAAAAATGTGCCATCTGATGTGCAATGGACTGGAAAGTGATATACTTTTAATAAATGTTATAGATGTGTTAACTAGATATGTGTATGTGCCAGCAAATTCAGTAAAGACCATTTATTTTTAAAATCCTTCATGAGATATCGGTGTCACTGGCTAGGCCAGCCTTTATGACCCATCTTTAATTGCCCCTGTGAAAGTGATAATGAGCTACTTTCTTGAATTGCTGCAGTCCAGGTGATGTAAATACATCTGCAGTGCTGTTTAGCATGGAGTTCCAGTATTTTGACCAAGCAACAATGAAGAAATAATGATACATTTCCCATTCAGAATAAGACGTGACTTGGAGGCACAGTTGCAGATGGTGATGTTCGCATGCACCTGCCAGCCTTGTCTTTCTGAGTGCTAAAGGTCACAGATTTGGAAGGTACTTTCAAAGGAGCCACGATGAGTTGCTTGAGTACTTCTTTTAGTTGGCATATAATAACGATGGTGCTACTGTGGGTCAGTACTGGAAGGAGTGATGTCAAAGTTAGTGCATGTGATGCCAGTCAAGAAGGTTGTTTTGTTTAGGATGGTGTTAAGCTCCATTCAGTGTTACTGGAGCTGCAGTCATCCACGCAAGTGAGTGTATTCCATCACACTCCCGAGTTGTGCCTGGTAATCAATGGACTGGCTGAAGGGCGTGGTGTCCCTTGGTGAATGATACTCAGTGCCTCTAGGAAGATTTTGCATCAAGAAAGGGTGTGATGCAGACTGACACCCTTGTCCTTGCCACCATTGCACCTGTACCACTCTTTCTGCAAACTCCTCTCTACAAATCTCTTCCCAACATTACTTGCTCCTGGGTTGTTGTGAGATACTGTGGGGCCCTGGAGCCAGTTGTTCTTGCAAATGTTCAATGGAAAGTGCAGGAAGGTATGTCAGGTGCAGCACCAGACATACCTAACAATGAGATGTCAACGTGATGAAGTCACAACATGGGGTTACTTGTGTGCCAAACAGCAGAAGCAGCAAGTGATAGACTCAAGTGAGTCCATAAGCAATGGATCAGATCTAAGCTATACAATCCTGTCACATTCAGTCCAGAATGTTGGTGGACAATTAAACAACTCACTGGAGGTACAGCCTCTCAAATGTCCTTCTTTCCCATGATGGGGAAACCCAACACCAATCAACCCCAAACAAAAGGCAAGGCTGAAACATTTGTAAAAGTTTTTAGCCACAAATATTGAGTGAATGTCCATCTTTGCCTCCTCATGAGATCCCAGCATTGCCTAAAGGTTATGGGTCCTGACAATGTACCAGGAATAATACTGAAGACTCATGCTCTAGAACATGCTGTGCCCCTATCCAAGCTACTCTAGCACTGATACAACAATGGCAACTTCCCAACAATGTGGAAAGTTTTCCATAATTCTTCGATGTCACACTTGGTCGAATGCAGCCTTGATATCCAGAGCTGCCACTTTCACCTAACCTCTTGAATTCACCTTTTCTGTCCATGTTTGAACCAAAGTTATAATGAAGTCAGGAGCTAAGGAGCTATGGCAGAACACAAACTGGGCATCACTGAGCAGGTTATTGTTGAGCAGGTACTCCATGATAGACCTATTGATGACACCTTCAATCACTTTACTGATGATCAAGAGTAAAGGGGTGGTAATTGGCTGAGTTAGATTTGTCTTGCTTGTTGTGTACAAGGGCATAAAAGGGAAATTTTACACATTGCCAGGTAGATACCACTGTTATAGCTGTACTGGAACATGTTGGCTGGTGCGCATATCTTTGTACTTTATCAGTGCCTCCAAGTATTTTTTATATCAGGTAGAGAGAATTGAATTGGCTGAAAGCCAGCATCTGTGATTCTGGAGACCACCAGAGGAAGCTGAGATGGATTATCCACTTGTCGCCCTTGGCTGAAGATTGCTATGAGTGCTTCAAGCTTATCCTTTTCACTGATGTGTTGGGCTCTTCCATTATTGAGGTTGGGGATATTTTTGCAGCCTCCTTCTCCTCCAGTGAGCTGTTTAATCATCCACCACCATTCATGACTGGATATGGCAGGACTGCAGAGCTTATATCTGATTCATTTGTTTATGGATTGCTAATCTCTGCCTATCACTTATTGCTTATGTTGTTTTGGTATGCAAGTAGTCCTGTTCAGCAGCTTCACCACTATGATACCTCATCTTTCAGCATGCTTCTGGCATGCTCTCTCAGTGCTTTGTCCAACTGGTATTCAACATTTTGTGAGTCAAAGGAGGATTGTGTGTGGTGATCAGCAGGAAGTTTCCTTGCCTATCTTTAACCTGAAGCCATGAGACTTCATGGGGGTCCAAAGTCAATACTGAGGACTCCCAGAGCAATTTCCTCCCAACTATATACCACTGTGCCACCACTTCTGATACGTCTGTACTGCTGATGGGACAGGATATATCCAGGGATAATGTGGTAGTGTCTGGGACATTGTTTGTGAGTTATGATTCCGTGCATTTGACTACATCAGATTGTTGCTTGACTAGCCTGTGAGACAGCTCTCCCCCTTTGGGCACCAGCCCTCTCCCCCCCCCCACCGGATATTAGTCAAGAGTTCTTTGCCAGGTTGACAGGATTGTTTCTGTTTTCTGGTGCACTGTCAATGTGACATGGCCTGTCTAGTTTCACTTCTTTGCAGAGACCTCATGGCAATTGATATAACTGAGAGGCTTGCTAGGCTATTTCAGAGGGTAGTTGAAAGTCAACCACATTGCTGTGGCTCTGGAGTCACATGTAAGTCAGATTCGGCAGATATCTTTCCATGAGATGAGTCAGACAATTTTCCTGACAATGGTTTCATGGTCATCAGTAGATTTCCAGATATTTTTAATTGAATTCAAATGTCGTGGTGGGATTTGTACCTGCGTCTCCTGAATATCAGCTGAGTTTATGGATTAATAGTCGAACGATGATACCACTAGGCCATTTCCTTCCCTCTTATGTCATTCTTCCACATGCAATACCATTTACTAGTGATTTCACTAAATGCATGTTTTTCTGCTTTTAGTGTTGCACAGGAATCCAACAGATGTTTCCCTTTGGTATATCATATTACATGCGGAATAAGTAAAATTAACCTAAAATTATATTGAAACCAATTTGCCTGGTATTCTAAAAGGTATTTTTATTTTATTTGATGATGTTACAATTCATGACAAGTAATGCTAGACAGGGCAATTCCGAGAAAATCACAAAATATGATAGCTATACAAAATTAAATTAAATATTTATTATATCTTATCTCCATCCTTCAGGATCCAACTTTGGAAATCAAGCAATTCGATCACATTTTTATCAATGCAATGTGAAATGAAAACAGGTACAAATGGCAAAGTCCAGTGTATATTTATGGCAACTGATCAACTATCACTTGTTACTATGGAGAACAGTTTTAATTTTCAACATACCTGAAAGTCAAATATGAAGAGTGTGATGTTTTACTGCCACAGTCTTAAGATAAACATAATAAGAATCAGACCACATTTTAACCCTACTTGTACTTAGAAAATTTTGCAATGACAACATTTCAGCAACAAAATAAAAATCCACGAATGTAAATATAAGTTTTGCATATTTAAGTAAACAAACCTATTTGGAGTTTAAATGAGAGATCATACCATCAAATTTATCTGAAACATTGCTGTCATTTTCTGCTTGTCTTGGCTGACTGTTAATTAAACAGTAATTAAACAGGAATGAAATTTGTTCATTAAACAATTGTACAGTTTACTTGCTCATTGCCTAGTTGCTATCTCCAGTAATGTCACCTGAATTATTTGTTTAGGCTTTTTCAAGATGCCATTATTTATTTCCCCAAGTTATCTAGTTTCCATACTCTTCTCCACTGTAAACATGGATGCAAAATACTTATTTAGTATCTCTCCTATCTCCTGCAGTTCCACACATAGGCAGCCTTGCTGATATTTAAGGGTCCCTAATCTCTCCTTAGTTACACTTCTCACCTTAATGTATTTGTAAATCCTTTTGGATTCTCATTAACCCTATTTGCTAAAGCTATTTCATGTCCCCAGTTTTAAGCTCTTGTTTTCCCTCTGAAGTATACTCTTCCAGGAATTCACTCGTTCCCAGCTGTCTGTACCTGACGTATGCTTCCATCTTGTTCTTGACCAAAACCTTAATTTCTCGAGTCATCTAGCATTCTCTACACCTACCAGCCTTGCCCTTCACCTTAACAGGAACATACTGTCTCTGGATTCTTGTTATCTCTCTTTGAAGTCTTTCTATTTGCCAGCCATTGCATTAGTCCAAATATCCACCCCCAAAGTTCTTGCCTAATACTGTCAAAATTGCCCTTCCTCCAATTTAGAGCTTCAACTTTTAGATCTGTTCTATCCTTTTCCATCACTATTTTAAACCTAACAGAATTATGATGACTGGCCACCAAATTGCTCCCCCATTGACACCTCAGTCACCTGCCCTGCCTTATTTCCCAAGAGGAAGTCAAGTTTTGCACCTTCTCTTGTAGGAACTTCCACATACTGAATCAAAACATTTGCTTCTACACAATTAACAAATTCCTCTCCATCTAAGCCCTTAGCACAATGGCAGTTCCAGCATATGTTTGGAAAGTTAAATTCCCTGACCATAACCACCCTATTATTCTTACAGACAACTGAGATCACCTCACAAATTTGCTTCTCAGTTTCCCTCTGACTAATTGGGGGTCGATAGTACAAGCCCAATAAGGTGATCATCCCTTTTTTATTTCTCAGTTCTACAGTAATTACTTCCCCAGATATGCTCTTAGGAATATCCTCCCTAAATACAACCTTAATGTTATCCCTAATCAAAACCACCGCTCACCCTCCTCGCTTACCCCAGCCCCACTTTCTGTCCTTCCTGTAGCATTCAGAGTTCTACCAGGAATTAGACTAGCTCTGTTATTGTTTAACTTTTCCTGGGTGACTGCTGAAATAGCTGTGGTGAAACCTTCCAAATTCTCCAATTAAAATCCACACTTTGAAGGGTTCCAGACACAGAGCTATCTGATGAAGGAGCAGTGTTCCAAAAGCCAGTGCTTCCAATTAAACCTGTTGAACTATAACCAGGTATTGTGTGATTTTTAACAAAGTTTATATCTACAGTCTCTGTTTTAACTGTAGCGATACCATTTTATTTTTTAAAAAGAAACATGTTGGAATTAATGTTAATAGTCAGGAATATCCACAGTATTTTGAGGTTCTGATCCATCATCATTACAGCTCAGACATTGATCATGTTTTGGAGGCAAAAGCAATGAAGAGTGATCAAAGAAGAACTGAATCAAGAGAAAACTCTTTAGGCCCTGCACCATAAAACACCATAAAAATTAAAACAATAAACATAAATTCTAATTTCTGCTTTTCCTTTTTAACTTCTTGCACACTGGGAAAACATTAAAGAAGCAGTTTAATTATTTGAAGCACTTTCACTTCTCAAGAAGAATTTCACCAATATATCATCCGCTGCTGCTGTGATGATGAATGAACTGCTCAACACCTCATTGAGGAATCAATCAGGTAGATGAAAAGAAGAACAAAACAAGGAACAAAGTTCCCACGATTACTCAAATTAAAAATAATTTCTTTTCCTACTTGTTGTGCTACTACTTTCACAGTCTCTTCAACCTGAGGCTGCACCTCTGCAGACAATGACATTTGAGGAACTCCACCATTAAGTAAGATTATACTATCATCAACAATTGCATAAATTTAAAATTGAGGACATTCCACTCTTGGTCACCTCCATCGGGATTTAAATCGATTGGCTACTCAGTTGTGCTATTATGATCTCCAGATGTGCTTGGAAGCTCTGATGATTTAACACCATTATCAGACATTTGCTTCACAAAAGCTATGTTAGTAATAGATAACCAAGTTTTGGCAATGCTTCATATTTCTGTCTCAGATTATGATTCTGCTACTGCACAACATTGGTGTCTTCAGTGGGAAAAATACGCTGAACTACGACCTGCTTTATTGACTTATTTGAAATATTGATTTTTCTCAAAGATATGATCAAGGCCATAACTTACTCAGTCCTCAAAGAACGCAGCAAGATTCAAGACCTCTTCTTCCAACATATCATCAACAGCAATGGTATCTTCATTTGCTTCCATTCTTTCGTGAAATAGAAATTTAACATTAGGAATTCCAAATTCCATGTTACAATGCGATCCCTTCACTTTTGGTGTAAGTCAATGATGAATTTAAGCTCTCAGTGATCCAGGTCTGCTGTCTGCTTTTGTCTTTATACTGTTGTCCACCTCAGTTCACTGATTCACTTCCTAATTTGCAATGTACTCATTTTGTGGGTGGATCTTTTTAACTGACAATGCATTAAGATCTAATAGACACATCTCATCTTACAATTATTGATGGCTCTTCATAGTTAAATAACAACACTTCATGGGGCATAAGAACACATGGATAAGGCAAGTAATTCAACATATCAAACTGCTGCTTCCTTGGATTATGTCAGATTTATCAAGCATGGACACCATCCAATTTATCAAATAGCCTCTGGGATGATTTTCATAAATGGTCGTATGATCCCCATGGCAAGGAACAATCATAATCTAGGAATGTTTGATTATTTTTCTCCATAGGTATCCTTACACCCACCAAATCCCATTTCTAACCAGATATTTGTAGAGTCTTGGTAGGGAGTTAAACAACATGGTGCTATGTGATTTACTGGGATTCTGCACACACACTGCTCTATGACTTTTGAGGTGTGTTCATGTGTATGTCTATCCTTCAGTTCTGCATTTATTATGTGAGTTAAATAGCCTGCTTAAAAGTGCATCATTTAATTTTGTCTTCTTAAGTGGTGTAGTTTCTAATGAATACAAATAAATTTAAAGGGATTGTTTAAATCTCCAAGTTGTAAACCTTCAGAGGTAATTTTCTCCTTTATCTCCCATTTGAAAAGAAATTTCATCCCAAATTAGAATAAGTGCTCATAACAAAAAAGGCAATTCTCTATAGTGACCAATCATTGTGGGACATTCAGCAATGTGGTGTGTCGGGGAAAGATAATGCACACTACTCCTTGAATCTTTCATGCTGTGGATTTTGTTGATTACTAATGGCAATAATTATAAAAGGAAGCCTTTGCTTACAGTTAGTGTAGACTATTTCAGAATGCCTCAACGTTTTCAGTTTTTAAAGCATCTCCACATGGGAATTCTAGCTGGAAATTTTTTTTTATGATGACTGTTATGGATAATGTTATAATTTTATCAAAAATATGATATGTAATTGTAAAAAATCATTACTAATATCAGCAAGGATATGTCTCATTAAATCAACAGTTCTTTTCAGTTCTTTTTGATGCCTGTTCATAGGGTAAGACCTTGATTTGCAAGAAGTGAAGAAGTGTTTTAATATCTTGGAAGAATTACAATGCTGCAACTAAATAATTAAAAATTGTTACTGTTACATAATATTCATTAAAGTGTGGCATATCATAGCATAAGATGATATCTAACAGCAAAATGACAAAAGCCTCACCTATAGACATTGTTATCCACAGCAAAATTGAGCAGTACTGTCTTCGCACTTATTTTGAATATGAAAAGACATTCAGATCTGACTCTGCCAAATGCACTTCATTCAACTTGTTAGCTTTTGTCATAAATGCTGTTGTCATTCTTGCCTGCTTACAGTAAATATTTGCCCTGATTATTGACCAAACATTGTCCAGAAAATAACTATAGGCAGCTGCCATAATGCACATTGTAAGGTTGCTCTTGGACTGTTTAACAGCCTTGCCACTAGGCACAAAAGATTTTGTGGTTTTTAAATAAATACAAAGTTTCAGTGGTTAAAAATGCTTTAATAGATCTATCAACAAGGTTCATCGGCAATTATTAAAGATAACCGATTAAATCATCACTGATAACTGAAGTAGTTCAGCACCAAATCTTGTTATATCAGTTAATTTTGCAAAGGCTACAGATTCAAATCACATCATTAATTTGATATAGTGGTAACTTGCTTCAGGTGTGCTTTCAATTAAAAAACAAGTGTAATCATGGTGTTGTGGGAAATGCTTTAAAAATATAACTCAATCAGTTTTTATGGAGGACTAATATTTCATGTCATTTGACATTTGGGTAGTCTTTAACTTAACTGTTCTATTAAAATATAAATTAAGCATTAAAGCTAAGTCAGGAAAAAACACAAACAAATGAAGGGTAATTTCACCACCCTCAATTTAGTCAAATGTACAAATCAGGACTTGTAGCCTATAGAGATAGCTTAATGTTGGTACTGATTAACCTGCAGAAGTGAGAATGTCAGCGATATCTGCTGTGTGGCAGGAATTAATGCAATACACGTTATAACAAGATTGTGCTGACATGAAAATGAATTTAGATTTCCCCCTGAAATTATCTAAGATGAACAAAACTACTCAACAGTGCAATGATTTGTGCTGCATATGCCTTCTGTATGGATCAATTGTGCAGTTTGGGTGAAAACAAAGTGCCATAAATGTGTGGTAATTATATCATTCACATAGAACGCTAATCTATCTTTCAAACAGATACAAGGAATCTTATGCCATAGTTTGCAAAAGTTACATGACAACTATTGTTGATACATCTGGTCATATCTGGTATTGGGAATGGATTCCACTTCAACTCAAGAGAAAAAAATCAGAAGAGACCTTTTGAAATTCAATGAACATTTCCAAGGGTAAACAGAAACCCCTTGACAATGGTCTTCCTGTGGTTTAAATAACCCTTCCTATCTCAACCACATCCTGACAAAGATAGAGCCATCTCAGCCAATAACTGAGATTGTTAAAAAAGTAATTACCTTAACTCAGAGACAATGGGTGGATCTTTGCCACATAGCAGGCTGACCTAATACTTGATATGGAACATGATATTTTGACAGTTTTGGCATAACAGCCATTTGTCAGTCTGGCTGTGAGAAACCATTTCATGTGGAAACCATGAGAGAAACATTTTGAAACAGTCATTGTTTTCTCAACAGGGAGGCAGAGAAAAGTGTTGTACTAAACCAAATTACTAAACACCACAATCTGCAGTAATAAAAATAAAAGAAAGGAGTAAAGGATTTTTACTCACTCTCAGGGCATCTTCTGCTCCAGCAACCTATGGGTCAACTTCGAGTTATTTGACTTTAGAAACCAGAGATACTACTGAAGTCTAACTTCATGTTTTTAAACCTTCAGCAAGAAAGTCTTCAAGCATGCCAGGCTAATTATCAGGCAATAATAATATGGACTGATCCTATGTTCATCCTCATACATAAATTTTATCCTTACTTTAAATCTTTGTCTCGATATGTGAGCTATCATTTTACATTCACAACTATATCGGAGACCTACTTAATGAACTTTTTGTTTGATGTATGTTACTGGCTATCTTTACATTAAAACAGTTAAAAACTGAAAAGAAGCTACAAATATCATTATACAAATGTTTAGTTTAAGGACCACTCTGAGGACATACTAGTATGTGGTCCCAACAAAAATCATGGATAAACATTAGTACAGGTATAAGGTCCTTTATCCAAACATCCAAACGCAGAAAAGCTCCGAAATCCGAAGTTTTTTTTTGTGAAGTGTTTTTCTCATGAACAAGGTTGTTTGGCAAGCAAACAGTTAACCCAAGTCGACATCCACTCGATGTGCGTCACTCAGATGCAACATTGGGAGGGGATGGCCAAGCATGTTCTTCGTTAGAAGTCTGCTTCTACGATAAGATTTTTTAAAAATTCACCATTAAACTCACATTCTGAAAACTGAAAAAATCCCAAAAATTTCATAAAATTCCATAAAACAGCTGGTCCCAAGCATTTCGGATAAAGGATCTTTTACCTGTACTACTAACAACCACACAGCCTGTGTTTCCTGTGTCTCAGGATATATAAAAGGTATAGGTGAATGACTTGAAACAGATCAATTAATAGTAGATGCAATTTTGTAAATTTCTATCCAGATTGGATGTGAAGTGTCATAACTTTTAACTTTGACAGTTTTTAAATGACAAATTCTGTCAAGTGATGTGGATATTGCTGGTAAGGCGAGCAGCCATTGACCGTTTCTCTTTGTCTCTGAGAAAGGATAGTGAGCCATTTTCTTAATCACAGCAGTCCATGCAGTGTGTTCTGAAGGCAGTTCCAGGATTCTTAACGAAAGACAATATAATTGCAAGTTAGGATGCAACCTAACCTTCTGGAGATCTTGAATGTGGAGAAGATCTGAAGCCATTTCTACCCTAGTTCTTCTAAGTGGCAGAATGTTGCAGATTTGGAAAGTGCAATTGGGTGAACCTTGGTGAATTGCTGCTGTGCATCTTGTAGATAGTACACAGTGCGTACACTGTGCATTGATGGTGGAGGGAATGAATGTCTTAGTTGGTGGACAGGGTGTCAGTTCGGTAGCTTGTTTTGTTCTGGATTCTTGGATGTCTGTCGAGCTGCACTCATTGAAGCTCCACTGACTAGCATTCTGAAAAATGAAAACAAAAATCAGATTAATCTAGCCAGGTGCCATTTTGTCCAGTTATCAGTTGGGTCAATTACAGTGGTCAGGACTTAGGCAATTTTCCAAATTGTGCCTTGGAGATAGTGGACAGGCTTTATGAATTTATGTGATGATTACTTGGCACAAATGTCCCAGCTTTGGATTGGGTTTCATAACCCGATTACTTCTGCATTTGTGATTAATGGAGGTTTACAGTGGGGAATTCAAGACGACACTACCAGATGCTGTTTTAAGTTACAAATCACACAACACCAGGTTATAGTCCAATAAGTTTAATTGGAAGCACTAGCTTTCGGAGCACCACTCCTTCATCGGGTGGTGAATGGCCGTATCAAAAACCAAACTATGCAACAGTTAGTAGATTAATGTGTGACTGCTGCTTAATCAGACCTGCAAGATACTTTCCAACAATTTACTGAAAGTAGACTGATCCAGTGACAGTTGGCTGGGTTATTTTTTTTGGAATCCCTACAGGCTAGAAACAGGCCACTTGGCCCAACAAGTCCACACCAACCTTCTGAAGAGTAACCCATCCAGACCCATTACCCCTACCCTATTATTCTACATTTACCCCTGACGAATACACCTAACCTACACATCCCTAAACACTATGGGCAATTTAGCATGGCCAATTCACCTAACCTGCACATCTTTGGACTGTGGGAGGAAACCGGAGCACCCGGAGGAATCCCACACAGACACAGGGAGAATGTGCAAACTCCACATAGGCAGTCACCTGAGGCTGGAATCGAACACAGGTGCCTGGCGCTGCAAGGCAACAGTGCTAACGACTGAGCCACCATGCCGCTCATGTGTTTGACTTTATTTGGGTCTATGTAGATTAACTTCATTTTTGAAGTTTAGATATCAGAATCATAGTTGTAGACCTTTCTGGATTGTCAAAGGAAAATTATACATCGTGTGGTTATTTATGAGAGGTGCAAAAATATTGAAGGTTATTGGTTGTTCTTAACAGAAAAGAAGCTAAAAAATAATTTTACCTGAGAAAACTCGAGATTAGAAGCTTTAGGGCAACTTGGAGGAGACCTGATAGGGGTCAGAGTATGTATATTCTCTGTCCGAGAATGGAGTCCTTCCAAGCATTTCAGATATTCCAGACCCAAAGATTTGGTTAGATATCTGCAGGATATCAGAAGCTACAAAAGATTAAGCTCTCCCAGTTTTATGAATATTCAGGTAGGAATTCAGAGGATAGAAATTGGGGATAATAAATTAAATAGAACTGAACTTCAAGATTTGATATAGAGCAGTAATTTATTTGGTCATGAATTATTGTAAATTGGTGGTGTTGAGAAATAGCTTGTAATAGTTGTTTTGTTGCATGTGTTGAAATTTTTCTAAACTGTCTTCAAAATCTGGATAGCTTACTTTTCTCATCTTTTGTGCAATAAATAGCTCATCTGTTATTAAAGAAACTCAATAGCTCCACTGACTAGCATTCTGAAAAATGAAAAAAAACCATCAGATTAATCTAGCCAGGTTCCATTTTGTCCAGTTATCAGTTGGGTCAATTACAGTGGTCAGGACTTAGGTAATTTTCTAAATTGGGCTGTGTCAGTGTTGACGACACACAAGTTTTCAGAAATCTTTAAGAAATAGGCTTAGGTTATTTAGCCTTTCCAGCATCTAGTGCTGTTTCTTGACATCATGTGAGATGAACCCAATCACTTGAAAACTGTCCTCTATGATGTTAGGAACCGCAGGAGTAGGGATGGATCATCCATTTGGCACTTCAGGATAAAGATGATTGCTAATGTTTTAGTTATGTCTTTTGCACTGTGCTGGGCTCTCCCATAATTGACAATGGGGATATTTGTGGCATTCTCTCCTCTGGTTGGTGGTTTAGTTGTTCACCACCAGACAGGACTAGTTGTTGCAATACTGCAGAATTTAGATCTGACCCAGTAGTGGTGGGCTCACTTAGCACTATCAATCACATGTTGCTTTGATTTTTGCCATGCAAATTATCCTATAGTGTAGCCCCAGATGGATCTCACCACAACCTTAAATAATGGTAGAATATGCCAGGCACTAAGGTCAATTACAGACCTAAAAACTGACAGTATTATTAACAGCCTGGTTAACAGACTCATCACATACTCCAGAATTAAATTAATGATCTTTTGAGAAGCCTATCTGGACACTGTTTGTATTAGATTGTCCACCAGTTATACATGCACAAGTATAACTTTTATGTTTGGTTGCCTGCTTGCAATTACAGATTGTATGAGTGTAACATGCAGCCAATCAATAATCAATCCAGTGACAGGGAAGAACAATCATATAGTTCCACTTCAGGATGGTGTGTCACATGGAAGGGGTCTTCCAGATGATGGAGATCAGACTTAGAAAGTGTTGTCTAAGAAGTTTCAATGATGGTAGATGCCACATGTTGTAGTCACAGCACAATACTGGTGGAATCAGTGATTGTTTATGGGAGTGGATTTGGTGCCAATCAATCAATTTGATTTGTCTTGGATGGTGTCAAGCTTCTTGACTCTTGCTGGAGATGCACTCTCTCAGACAATGGAGAGTATTCCATTCTATCCCTGAGTTTGTCCCTGTAAATGACATCAGGTTTTGTGGAGTTAGGAGGTGAATCATTCACCAAAGGACTCCTTGTTTCTGTCAAGATCATATAGCTATAGTATTCGTACGGTTTGTTCAGTTCAGACTCTGATCAATGGCTATTCACAATACTTGGGTAGTGGGGGATTATGGTAAAGCAGAACTGGTTATATTCTCCCTCTTAGAGAGCCATGGAGATGTACAAGTATGGAAACAGACTCTTCGGTCCAACTCATCTATGCCAATCAGATGTCCTAAATTAATCTATTCCCATTTGCCAGCATTAGGCCCATATCCCTCTAAACCTTCCTATTCATATACCCATCCTGATGCCTTTCAAATGTTGTAATTGTACCAGCCTCTACTGCTTCCTCTGGCAGCTCATTCCAAACATGCAGCACCCTCTGTGTGAAAAATTTACCCCTTTGGTCCCTTTTATATGTTTCTCCTCTCACATTAAATCTATGACCTCTAGTTTTGAACTTCACTACTCTAGCAAAAGGATATTGTCTATTCACCCCATCCATGTCCATTGTGCTTTTATAAACCTCCATAGGGTCATCCATCAGCCTCTGACACTCCAGGGAAAACAGTCCCTATGCAGCCTATCTCCATAGCTCAAACCTCCAACCCTGGCAACTGAAATTTCACTTGGCACTTTCAGTTGAAAGTGAGGACTGCAGATGTTGGAGATCAGAATAGAGAGTGTGGTGCTCGAGAAGCACAGCAGGTCAGGCAGCATCTGAGAAGCAGGAGAATCGACATTTCGGACATAAGCCCTTCATTCCTGAAGGGCTTATGCCTGAAACATCGATTCTCCTGGTCTTCAGATGCTGCCTGACCTGCTGTACTTTTCCAGCACCACACTCTTGACTTTCAGTTGAAGTTTCAATGTTGTTCTGGTCTTCCTGCATGTGGGTATGAGCTGCTTTAATATCTGAAGATTCACATTTAGTGCTGAACATTGTGTAACTATCAACAAACATCCCCACTTCTGACCTTCTGATAAAGGAAAGGTCATTGATGAAGCAGGTGAAAGTGTTTGAGTCCAGGACACTTCAAAGCATCCAGCTCAAAGCCATTGCTCACACTAGGTAATGGCAACATAACTGACTTATCATCCCAGACCTTTGACAGAAAGTCACTGATCATTGTGTTTGTTTGAAGAACTACACAATGTGACTATAGCCGAGTTACATTCCCAATCTTGTGACCATCATATGCCCAAAGAATATTTGTGTCCTCCTGTATATGGTCCAACTGGAATGACGGTCCTATAACAACTGAGTGACTCAATTATATTCCTTACTCTTTATTAATTATATACCCCAGATTGATCATCTGTTCGAGAGCAAATGGATGCTCAAGGTTTATGACTCAGATTTTCTAATTTGTTTATGTTAACCTGTGTTCACTTTATTTTCACTTGAAAATTGACCCTGAGCACTCACTTTTTAAAAAATTCAGCCTTAGTCTCAATATTGTTTATTAAGATACAAGTCGGACAACAAACTGCACACTCTGAATGACAACTGGTGTTTTCTTCTCTCACTGGAATTATGCCCAATTTAGGACTGAATTGAAGTGATAAGTTTTGGTTCTCTTTTAAAGTGACTGAGCAAGCCCAGGCCATGTATCTCATCCCTCTAAAGATGCCTGATTTATAAAGCAATGCCATAATTTTAGTAGATTAATAGATGGACAAATCAAAGGTTGATGGTTCTGCTCTTGAGGCAAGTCCTGTGTGTGCTGAAAAAAAGTTATTTGATTAATTTTTATCACATGATAATTTGTTTTTCATTCTGGTCAGCATGTGTAGTCCATTCATTGCTTTAACAGGAATATGTCCACTGTAATCAGTAAGAACCAAATCAACAACTTGCTTTGAACTTGTTTTGGAAGGTACTGTAAAATTACTGCATGCTTCCTTAATGATAATTCATTTGAGGATGATAGAGTAAGCAATGTTTTGAAACATGGTAAGGGAGGAAACACCAGACTTCCAAGTAGCTCACTGTGCAATCTGTTTTCGTTTTTTTTCTGATTTTGACTTGATTCCATCAAGGTATGCACTTCATGAGGACTGTAATTTCATAATTTCATGCCCATCATGCAAGATGTCAGATTTCTCATTCACAAGATAAGTAGTACTATGGGAAGTTGCATGAATTGTTTAATGAATGCAATCAGTATGGACTTATGTTCAGAGAATATCAAACAATCTTAAAAAGAATGAAGATCTGTCTGTCTTGCTGTTGTTCAGGGTAGTGGCAGCATTTATATATAGCCTTCTCCAACTTCACAAAGACTTTTACTCTATCAACCAGGAGAGATTATGGAGCACTAAATTCAATAGCCAACAGAAATTTATCTCATTTGTCCACCAGCTGCAAGACAATATGAAAGCTGTCATCCTCATGGACCCAATATGTGTGCAAGCTGGCGTCAGACAAGGTTATGTCACCACATCATGGCTCTTCGCCATCTTCCTCCCCACAGTACTCCAGTCAATGTCTCTGAAACTTCATACTGCAATGGAACTGCTTGTGAAAGCCAGTAAGAAACTGTTTTATTTGCATTACCTTCAGTCCAGAAGCAAGACCATCCCAATCTCCACTATTGACCTACAGTATGCAGGTGACACTTGTGCATGCACATGCTCAGAAACTGAGTTCCAAACAATTGTTGATGCATTCATGAAGGCAAATAACAGAATAGGTCATTGGCTAAACTCCCAGAAGACAATGGTCCGTCATTAGTATAATCTCAGTAGCTATTAAGATCTTGAGTGAACTGTTGAGGACTATTTGAGAGACAATAGTGAAGTAGTATTATCAGTATACTAATAATCCAGAATTCAGGTAATGTGCTGAGCACCTGGTTCAAATTCTGCCATGACAGGAGGAGAAATTTAAATTCAATAATAACCAAGAAAATATTGTCAGGAAAAACTCAGCTGAGTTGACTTATGCCCTTCAGTGAAGAAA